>NC_061118.1:118920096-119122240 GCF_002878395.1 Capsicum annuum
CAATTGACCAATTTTATTTGAAATGAATCAAATTAAGCCATTATTCGTAATAATGGCTTAATTTGATTCATTTCAAATAAAATTGGTCAATTGATCACTCTACTCATGACGAATACACTTAGTTGATCATTTAATTACTATGAGATTAATTGAAATTGTAAGTTTATCTTTAATTTTAGTTAAATCAATTTAGTTATTACTAATAATGACGTAATTTGAATTATTTCAAATAAAATTGATCGATTGATCGCTCTACTCGGGACGAATACACTTAGTTAATCATGTAATTACGATGAGATTAATTAAAATTGTAGGTGAACTCATTAATTCATGTTTAATTTTAGTTAAATCAACATATTTATTACTAATAATGGCTTAATTTGAATCATTTAAAATAAAATTGGTCAATTAATTATTCTACTAAGGATGAAACACTTAATTGATCATGTAATTACTGAGATCAATTGAAATCATAATTGAACTTACTAATTCATCTTTAATTTTAGTTAAATCAATATAGTTATTTCTAATAATGGTTTAATTTGAATTATTTCACATAAAATTGGTCAGTAGATCATTCTACTCAGTATGAAACACATAATTGATCATGTAATTACTATGAGATTAATTGAAATCATAATTGAGCTTACTAATTCATCTTTAATTTTAGTTAAATCAATATAGTTATGTCTATTGATGACTTAGTTTAAATCATTTCAAATAAAATTGGTCAATTGATCACTCTACTCATGACAAACATACTTAGTTGATCGTGTAATTACCATGAGATTAATTAAAACTTTAATTGAACTTATTAATTCATATTTTATTTTAGTAATCAATTTAGTTATTACTAATAATGACTTAATGTGAATCAATAGATGACTAACATGTTACAATAGATGAGTAATCTGTTGGAAATGACCAAACAAATAAAAATATCTGTTGAAAATGACCAAACAAATATAGACATCTATTGCAACAAATGACTCACTTGTTGCAACAACTAATTCATCTATTGAAAATTATCAAACAGATATAGACATCTATTGCAACAGATGAGTAAGTTGTTGCAATATATGACTAATTTGTTGGAAATTACTAAATAAACAAATATGTGTTGAAAATCAATTTAAAATACTAAAGCTCAAATGTTTTTTAGGAGAACACAAATGTTTCCCCCCTTGTCTAAAGTTTTGTCTTCAATTTTAGTTAAATAAATTTAATTATTATTAATAATTACTTAATTTGAATCAACAAATGACTAACCTATTATAAGCATTTATCGCAACAAATGACTAACTTGTTGCAACAAATAGGTGATCTGTTGAAAAATAATTAAAATACTAGAGAACTCACACATTTTTAGGAGAACTCAAATGTTTGTCCCATTGTCTTAAAGACTTGCCTTTAGTTTTAGCTAAATCAATTTAGTTATTACTAATAATTGCTTTTTTTGAATCAACAGATGACTAACATATTGCAACAGATGATTCATCTATTGAAAATTATCAAATAGATAGAAAATCTGTTATAATAGATGGGTCATCCATTATAAAACAATTAAAATACTAGGGAACTTAAATATTTTTAGGAGAACTCAAACGTTTGTCCACTTGATCCTTTTGCATTTGATGTATGATACACTATTTTTATCTTTTTTTACCTGTTTCATGAAATTTTTTTATGTGTTTCACTTATTCGTTGTGCCCTTGTTGAAATTTTTGAAATTTTTTTAGGTCAAATTTTCTTCGTATTTCACTTGGACATTACTTCACAGGTAATTTTATAAGTATAATTATGATTATTGTTGAATTTTTTATTTGGTATATCTGCTACTGCTACAATGGATAGAACCTGCGACATAAATCAACATATGAGCCATTTGTTGCAACAAGTGAGTAATCTGTTGCAACATATGACTAATCTGTCTGTTGCAACAGATTAGTCATATGTTGGATTCATATTAAAATACTATAATTCAAATCCAACAGATGAGTAATCTGTTGCAGTAGATTAGTCATATATATTGCAACAGATTACTCATTTGTTGCAACAGATTAGTCATATATTAGATTCATATTAAAATAATATAATTCAAATCCAACATATGAGTAATCTATTGCAGTAGATTAGTCATATATGTTGCAACAGATTACTCATTTGTTGCAACAAATTAGTTAATATGTTGCAACAGATTAGTCAATATGTTGTTACAGATTAGTCAATATGTTGCAATAGATTAGTCAATATGTTGCAATAAATAACTCATTTATACAATATATTAGTTATATATGTTGCAACAGATTACTCATCTGTGCAATAGATTAGTGATATATGTTGCAATAGATTACTCATTTGTTGAATTCACGTTACATGTTTTATCTATTATTGAAAAAACAGCAGTAGCAGATATACCCAGATGAGAAATTCAACTAAAAATTATAATTTTACTTACTAAAATCACTTATAAGTAATTCCCAAGTGATATACGAATAAAATTTGACCCAAAAAAATTTGATCAAGTAGCAATAGTGATAACAACAATGTTCAACAACAAGAAGATGATGGCGATGAACAAAAAGAGATGATAATGAAGAAGAAGATGATGAATAAAGCAACAATAACAAGTAACAATAAAAATCGTGAAGAGAGAGAAAATTTCAATAAATGAAAAGAGAGAGAGAAACATGTATTTTTCCCTCTATTTCTAGTTATATTAGGTTTCACATTGGATCAAAGTGTAAATTTAAAAACTTGTAAGTTATTTTCAAACTTTTCTTACTTTCTTAATCCTTAATATAGTAATTGTCACCTCCACTCAATTATTAAGACTTGTGTCAACCACACCTCATTTTAAAACTCTTTTCTCACCTAAAGCCCAAAGCCCCAAGTATTTCTTCTTTTTGTATTCTCCTTTTTATATTTTTAAATAAATACACTTGATACAAGTATCTTCTTATTTCTTATATTTCAAATAAATCATTGTATTTGACATCTTAAAGTATATAAAATACAGAATACAAAGAGAAAGGGTAAGCGAAAGGGGCAGGGGTCAGAAGAGAGGAGAAAAATGAGTGAGATTGAAAAGAGAGACTTTTTTTTCTAACATCTCAAAATATTGCTAGGAATAATAAATACATAAATATACTTACTTAAGTTTAATTATACTCAAATATCAGTCATTTTAAAGAAAATATCTGCAAATGGAAGATATTTTTTTTTCAAAATTAAAAGCTACAATTAAGCGATATGAGTTAAATTGATAAAAATTAGAAGTATTATTATTAAATTGAATGATTATCAAATTTTCTTATAAACGATAAAAATTTAATTGATTCTCTAAAATCACCATGTGGTTTTTTGTAAAATTCTTACTCTTGTTATGAAATTCATATTCACATTTTCTAGGTTACATGGACCATTTTGGATAAGAATGTGCCTATTAATATGAGCACTTAATATTGATGATCTTTGGAATATTTTTCATCATATAAATTGGGATGTTATTCACTCTTGTAAAACGCACTTAAATACATTTGAAAGAAAAAGAGTTATCTCTCTTCTATACATGTCTTGTCTTATATTCTTCTTTTAATCTACATATTAATATTATTTTGAGCTTAATTTTATACACATTATTAGAATGAGACTTTAATAGATTTTAATATTTTTAATACATTATAATATTATTTTTAAGTGGAGTTTAATTTTTTTTCTCTAGAAAACTAAAGGTATCTCGTAAGTTATTTACTATTGCTTTTTGGTATGTTTATATTCAACAACGCTTTATGTGAAATTAAAGAATAGATAAAATCTTGATTTGAATTCTGTTGTTTTTTCTCAAGTATGTCATGTCTGATTTATCTTAGTCATTGAATGCCTTAGTATTTGGGATAACAATTTATTATTTGAGTTGAAAATTTGTTAAATCAAAATAAAAATGAATATGGGTCTATTTAAATATTTTGTGGACCGTTTACTAATGAATAATTTTAAGAGAAGCATCTATTGAACGGTCACGTAGTTTTGCTATCAACTTGTAATTTGATATGTACAAGGTTGTATGCTCGAATATTAAATTAAGAGCATGATTTCACATTCTAAAATCATGTTGATAATGCTAGTTAGTTTAGCATAAATTGTATGTTTACAATAATAGCTAAATAATTGACTATGAAACAAATTTTCAAAATAAATTTAATATGAGACGTGTCATTTAAAATGTAACAACACTTGCATGCATCAAGCCAACAAGGTTTCTATCTCACCATTGTTTAAGATTAGGAATCAAAAAAATTTCATCCAAAATTTAAATGTGCAGTATATGATTTAAATGTTCTGACACAACACAAAAAATAGATCCCCAAATGAAATTGAGGGTACATATTAAGTTTTTCTATCATTAGGAGGGGGAATATTAGTCTCGCAAAAGAATAAACATGAACTAAATATTCAAAAGATAATTCATCTACAAAATTTTGTAACTTAATTGGTAGATGTGTTTGTTGATCAAATGCTATAATTCAGCTAAAAATTCTTCAATAAAAATTTCTTAAAAAGTAATGTCTATGACATGTCTAGAGTGTGATAGACTAATCAATTTCAAATGTAAAACTACTTCAAGAATGAGAGTAGCAAATGATCATGATAATGAGAAAAGTTCTTTGAAAGAACATGATGGCATAATACTTTATACAACCTTGAAAAAAAATTAGGTACCTGAAAAATAATGAAATTGAAGAAATCTCAATATGTTGTGTTATATCAAAATCAATATCAAATACCTTTTATGATATTTTGATAATGTAGAGCTCAACATTATACATATAACAAGGACCTTAAATATAAAGTTGTCAAAAAGTATGTACGAATAAACTATTGGCCAAATAAACTTACGTAATTCAAGTATTTTGTTTCAATTGAAAAAAATGAATATTTTGAAGTTATAGCCCAAATACCAAGATATAATACTAGAGAGATGCAAAGTGAGTTATTGTGCCAAAAGTAAACTTACAAGATATAATAGTCCAAAAAATATATGTACTTTGCCTAAATTTGCAGTTGCGTCTACTGAACTTTGCGGGGATCCTATGCCCCTCCCCCTCCCCCGAACTATTTAAAACTACAATTATAACATCTCTAAAGGTTGACATGGCAAAGAGAGTGTGTTGCACTCTCTTTAAGAGAGTGAGCACCAAAAAAATATTGAAACTTTATTTTTAATATTTCTTTTATATATTAAATTTATATATGTATATATATATATATATATATATATTAATTTCTTCTTCTTCCTTTTACCATACCCAAAATCTCTCCACCACCACCCACCAATGCAGCAGTTGCTACCAGCATTATCTCTACCATCTCCATCATTTGACCACTTCTTCACCTTCCTTCATTTTCCTCCCCATATAAATCTTTAACTTTTTATCTTTTTTCATTGGCCAATATTTTTAAAATCTTGTCGAAATTTTAAGAATTAAGAATCTAACATTAAAAAAATTAAGAATCTTTAAGACAACATTATATTATCAATACCATGTTATTCTTCACCACACTTCAATCCAAATAAATCTTTTAATTCAAATTATGAATTTCATCTCACCCACCGCCACCACCACCACCACCATCCCCACTCCCATCCCTTTTACAAAATTTGGAGTGGAATTAAAAAATTAAATGAAATGAAGAAACAAGTGAATGGTAAAAATATCTAAACTATTTCTCAAAGCATTCTTATCGAAAAGATTTTGATTGACGAAATTTTTTTCAAGTCAATCTTTGCTAGATGTTTATTGGTGAATTTATCAAATTGAAAACAATATCTATCATTATTGTAATTATTCTTATTGTACAATCATAAATTCAACATCAATTTTCATAGTTGATAAATTAAAAAAAAAAAAAAAAAAGGAAAAAGATTGGTAGGTTGGTATTCACATTTTGATTTCTGAAATTGAAGAAAATGATAGAAAGAGAAAGGAAAGAAAATTTAATGAGTATTTTCATTTCGGCTTTTGAGATTGAAGAAAAGAAGATGAAGAGAAAGGGGGCAAAGGGTTTGAGATTGAAGAAAATAAGATGAAAAGAAAGGGGGAAAAGGAAGAAAAAAAGAACAGAGTAAATTCTGGAAAAAAAAAATGAATAAAAAAACTAAATAAATTTTACATGTGTCAAACGCGTGTGTTTCACCACGCAACATAAATATGGCTGTGGCTTTTTAGGGGTATTATAATTTTAGTTTTAAATAGTTCAGGGGGGTCATAGGACCCCCGCAAAGTTCAGTATGCGCAACTGCAAATTTAGGCAAAATACAGGTATTTTTCAGACTATTATCCCTAAGATATAAAGTACAGCTTCTTCTTTGGGTCATAAAGATTTTTTTAAAATAAAATTCTGACATTATTATAGTGATATAGTTCTCCTGTGATAGATAAAATGAAGTTTCTCTCAATCTAGTAATTCATGAAAAGCTTGAATACATCTAATGAATGATTTTGATGTCTAGCAAGACAATGAAGATTATATGAAAATCCTTAAAGAATTATAAGATTTTAAATCTATTTCATTAAATACCTCAATGATTGTAAAACATTTAGCATAAAAAATATCAATTTTTATTTCTTGAAAATGACTATAAAATATCACATTTTAGTCCATTTGGTTCACTTGTGCATTAAGGGCATCATTTATAAGATTTAAGTGATGTTTTAATCAGTGCAAGTATAATAAGCATTGTACTCTTTTATTATTAGTCTAGATTTTATCCCACTCAAATTTTCTGACAAGATTTTTAATGAGACAACTAAAAATGCATATTACTAAATATTTATACTCAAAGCATTTGACAAATAAAATATTTATTCATTAATAAATATATATTGAAAAAGATTTTGAGGGGACTTTATATGAATAAAGTAATTGCTAATGTTTGGGAGATTGTTTGAACATAACTGAAGATTCATTATGGCCTTAAGAAAATGATCAAGAGTTTCTTAGTGATGAAACTTCATATTTCAGTGTAATTGGGGCATTAATGTACTGTGTTAGTAATATCCGATCAAATAATTATTTTCTAATAAGTTTATTGGTTAGATTCAACTTATCTCCGATCAGAACATTGAAATGATGTTAAGAATATGTTTAGATATCTTTAGTGAATCATGGACATTAAATAATTTTATTCTAATGAATTTAAGTCAACAATGACTAGTTATGTAAATACAAGATAGTTATTTGATCTATATAAAATTTGATTTCGAATGGGCTATTTATTTAGACATGGAGACACAATCATGATGTGACATTCAATGAACAAAACGGTAGTCGTTGCTTCTTCAAATCACCTAGAGATTATAGTCATTAATGAAGTCAGTCGAGAATACGTTTGATTGGGATCAATGACTCTACATGTTTTGCAATTGTGGCCTTTTCATAAAATTGAAAATTCTAATAGTATTGTATGAAGATAAACTCACATAGCTCAATTAAAGGGAGGATACATTAAAGGAGATAGAACAAAACATATTTCACCGAAGTTCTTTTCTTCACATGACCTTCAATAAAATTATGAGATAAATTTTCAATAGATCTATTCGAGTGATAATCTTGCAGATTTATTCATCAAATCATTGTCACTGCCAACATTAGAGAACCGAAGATATAAGATTGAAATACGTCATCTTCGTGATATCAAATAAAATTTTCATCAGAAAAAGTAAAATACATATTGTACTTTATTTTTCTTAATCAAGTTTTTCTCCCATTGAATTTTTATGGTAAGATTTTAAATGAGGCAACTATAAAAAATTTTAATTTTTAAAAATTAAGTTAAATCATATTTTTTAGAACAAGATGTGCATATTAGTTTTAGATCATTAGTCCTATTTTACTGAATCTCTCTCTCTCTCTCTCATATATATATATATATATATATATATATATTGAGTGACAAAAGATTGTTTTTTGTTTCGAAAAAAGGATTATTATCATTTAAACTCAGAGTCGCCACTTGGCATAATCGGGTGTGCCAAGTCACCTTTGGAAAATCCTTTTCAAAATGATTTGACTCTTTAAGACCAGTTTGTGAATAGAGATTCCGGCTAAGGAATTCTATTGATCGAGGGGAAGGTGTTAGGCACCCCTCAATTCCGTGGTTCGACCAAGGTCGCTTGGTGGAACGTATCGTCTAATTTTGACACTATGAATGTACAAACCACACAAAACACGTAAAATAAGCAAACAAACATACAAAACAAAATGAATCAAAATATAGTGTCCAGTCCAATTTATACAGTCCAAAATAGAAAAATGCGAAAATAAATCCTATCTAACCTATACTGATTCTAACTACGCTCCCGTGCTTTAACCGACGCCTCGGGCCTTCCTCACGAACATCTTCCGCCAACATAGTACGTTGGGGCATTCTCCAATGAATAAATACAATGTGTCTCGGGGCATTCCCTGACTAAATGATACATTCGATCCAAAAGCAATAAAACCAAACCATTCAACACGCATTTCAAGCATTCAATAATTCAACGAGCAAAAAAAACTTATTCTTAAATCTTTGCCTACCCGAACCTACTTTCACTTATTCATTCATTGGCCTAATCATGATTCTATCCGATTCAACAATATTCAGTAATGGATTAAAATAAACAACCTTCGACTTGTTCGATTATCAATTTTCGATCCCTACCCTAAACAACCAATTCGACTATCAAATTACTTCTTTGAAATTTGAAATCAATAGTAAATACATACCCAAGCGAGGATTCAAACATTTAAGCATACCGATTATTCACCCCCACAATAACAAATTAACATTTTACTCAAAATATTCAAAACCATATCACAAAATCACGATATTAACCAACTCCGGTATAATGAAGGAGTAAAGTTAAGAGATGGACCTTCAAAGAATTGATTTCGTAGATAATATAGAAGTAAAAGAAATCCAAATCCGAGAGCTTGAATAGGAAGCCTCAACAGCGATGGAATCCCAACTTGGTATAGGAAAACGACCTCCGAACAGATTTCAAGCCAGTAAGAAAAATAGCGATATGAAACCCAAACCAAATAATGACTCGACTTAGTCTCAAAAACTCTGTACAATCACGATATCGACAACGAAACTCCGTAATATCTGAACCCAAAATCTCGCTAAAATCTAATGGAAAATCGAACACCCGTACGGTTCGAACTCCAGTGAGTCACCAGTGATGCAGACGACCAGAACAGCTAGTCGCCGGCTGGATTTCATCCTTTTCTACTTATTGAGTGTGAGTGTATGTTTGATTTTTGGGTGAAACAGTGTATGTGTGTTGTGATTCGTGCCTTGGAGCTATGTGTGTGTGTGTATACGATAGTGTATCGGTGTGTGTGCTCAAAAATGAAGAAAAAAAATAGAGCAGTGGGAATGTGAACTAAGGAAGAGCAGAAACCATGGTCTCTGCCTATACTTTTCGTGTGAAGATCCCCCCAAAAAATAAAAATGGTCCCCTATACGTATATAAAAAAAATGAAAACAAAAAGGTCCCTTGGCATCTTCCTGGAAGTTTCCCTCGTGGGACCCCTTTCCTTTTAAAGCATGTTTATCTTCTCTTTTTTTCTTTGTGAACAAGTAATAGGAGGGGGTCACGTGGGTAGGTAGGGTGGTGATGATTAGAATAATGTGAGGTGGCTTTATTTTATTGGAGGGGTTGTTAGAAGGTTTTAAAAGAAAAAATTGTTATCTTTTGTTATTTGGATAAAGACACATAAATAAATAAATAAATAAATAAATAAATAAATAAATAAATAGGTAAATAAGTGAAAGATGAGGGGGTTAATTATTTATTTTTTCTTGTGGAAAAATTACCACGTGGATAGGATACGCGGTAATATGAGGTAAACAGTAAAACTAAGTTGTGAAGGGGACAAAATTACGTGTCTACATCATGCCCCCTTTGGATGTAAACACAAGATGTTTTCAGACAAAGAAGTAGACAACAAGACAGAATTTTGTCCTGACCATTATTCAAAGGAAGAAACAGAAGGAAGCAGGACAACCGAGTCTTGACATAGGACATCCTACCTACCCACGTTATGAGGGAATCAACCGACAGGTATCTCAAAGGATTGGGAAGGGGATGGACTATAACGAGTTGGAGAGTCGAGTGAGGTCCCCTCGAGGTTCCGGTCCGCGGCTCTGTTATTACATCAGAAATGAAAATTATAAGTTGACATCTAAATAAAATTACAAAAATCCTATCTATGCAACTTCTTTTGGACTCCTGACTTAAGTTTCATCACCCTTTTCTTCAGGCGGGCTCCTGATTTTCTATTCTTGATTTGTTGACTTCCAATTTCTTCATCTTATTGCTTGACTTTTCATTTATTCTCCTTGTTTCTTGACTTTCAACTCTTCACCTTGTTTCTTGACTTTCAACTTTTTTACTCTATTCTCTAGGTGGGCTCATGACTTACAATTTCCTCACTCTGTTCTCCGGGCGAGCTCCCGACTTTCAATTTCATCACCCTGTTCTTCAGGCGGGCTCTTGACTTATAATTTCTCACCCTGTTCTTCAGGCGGGTTCCTGAAACCACATTAAAACTAGAAACAAAATTATTCCAAACAAATGTTATGATAAAGAAAGAATTCATTTTCCTGAAAGTAAAATCCCATTTTTCAGGAGGGTCCTGAACAGAAAGTAAAGTCCCATTTTCCAGGAGGGTCCTGAACAGAAAGTAAAATCCCATTTTTTAGGAGGGTCCTAAACAGAAAGTAAAGTCCCATTTTTCAGGAGGGTCCTGAACAGAAAGTAAAATCCCATTTTTCAGGAGGGTCCTGAACAGAAAGTAAAATCTCATTTTTCAAGAGGGCCTGAACAAAAGTAAAATACCCGGTCATACTTCCCAATGGTAGTTGAACTTACTGAGTAGAAACTTTGCCCCTGTTTCATCAAAGAAAAATTTATCAGTTAAAACTTAGTGGTGGCTTATAGCACTTGGCTTTCCAGGCATATGCTCCAACACTCGTTTCTTTCGTCTTTATTTCAGATCACTGACACTTGCCCCTGTCTTGTTGCATTATTGACCTAGACCAGATTAGGAGAAATGACTTTGACTCAAACACCAAGTTTCCATTTTACCATGTCTCTGAGATACACCCTTTTCCCAAATCTAAATACTCTTATGAATCCAGCAGCCTGTCGATTGATAGACTTCCTTTGCTTTATGTTGAATTAAGATCATATTTCTTTCATGTGTTGGTCCTTGGATTTTTCTCATACAATTGGAAAGACTGATAGCAAGTTTTGAAATCCTTTCTCGCTTGTTTTGACACAAACTTGACTTAAAATGTAAAGAAATAATGGTGACTTTTAGTTTGATAAATGACATAAAAGGAGTATGACATGCATTTTGAATTAAGCTGCCTGATCTTCTGTCCAAACTTCCCATTTGTTGTTGAGTTCGTGCTTTTGCCACTGAGCTGCTTCTCCAAATCCATTAGACTTATATGTCTCATTCAATTGATGACATCTTAAAAGACTTTCGCCAACAAATCTCTTTCCTTTTCACTTTTCTCTCAAACTTTTCATCGCCTTACGATGCCCATAAGGGTTTTCAATAATAAAACTCTCTCATTTTTATTTCTCTCGACTCACCATCGCCTTATGGTTCCTGCGAGGGTTTTCACCAATAAGACTCTCTCATTTCTATTTCTTTCCTGATTTCTTATGCCGAGGAAGGCAAGTAGTACCCCACAATGTATCATTATATCCATTGCATGCTTAGCCTTAAAATTATCAAAAATTGATCTGAAGGATCTTTTTTGGTTGTAACTTGCCTTTTGGATAAGGTTAGAAAAGAATGGCAAGAGGCTCAAACGACACTTGAAGTTGGGGTGGGACTTACAACTTTTGGAATCGACTCAAACAACACATTAACTCATGTCCCAGTTCTTGTTGACTGGGTGACTCTAAAATATTTATTTGGTTGGACCGAGCCCTGAATAGGGCATCCTGTGTATCTCACTCCCAAGAGAGGAGAATCAGGTCGCACGTAGTTCCGTTACTTTGTTCATTGTTTTGTTTTGATTTTTTTCTTTATTTCTTGAACTCTTTCTTTTATCCTTATTTTCCTGGACATTTATCTTTGATTCTATTTTGATTCCAAAAAACGGATATGAAAGAAAAATAAAACTAAGCTCAAACGGGGTAAACAAAGGATGACACAATGTTGGGATAGGTCAATAAAATGCCTTCATCATACCAATCTTCAAGAATGCAAGTACTAAACATGTAATAGAACCAATATAGGATAAAATATCATACATAATATCTTTTGACTGCATCAGCATTGATAGCTATTTCTGCCATTTTGCCTTCAATATCTGTCAAATATAAGGCTCCATTGGGCAACACTTTCTTCACAATTAAGGGACCTTGCCAATTTAGGGAGAACTTTCCTTTCGCTTCAACCTGATGAGGAAGGGTACACTTCAATACCAATTGACCAACTTCAAAATGCCTGGGTTGTACCTTTTTGTTATATGCTCGATCCATTCTCTTCAGACATAATTGGCCATGACCTACGAAGGTTAGCCTTTTTTCCTTAATCAAACTCAATTACTCCAGTCGAGTTTTAACCCACTCGTCATCATCAATCTCTGCTTCCACAATGACTCAAAGAGAGGGAATTTCAACTTCTATAGGAATGACTGCTTCTGTCCCATACACCAATAAATATGGGGTTTCCCCAGTTGAAGTGAGAACAATAGTGCGATAACCTAGCAATGCAAATGGCAACTTCTCATGCCATTGTCTAGACCCTTGTACCATTTTCCGCAGTATCTTCTTGACATTCTTATTGGCGGCTTCCATGACGCCATTTGCCTTCGGATGATATAGAGTGGAATTTTGATATGCGATCTTAAACTATTGACACACTTCTTGAATCATGTGACTATTGAGATTAGCAGCATTATCTGTAATGATCGTCTTTAGAATTCCAAACCTACAAATGATATTGGCATGAATAAAATCTACCACCGCCTTCTTTGTTATTGACTTGAAATTTACTGCTTCTACCCACTTTGTGAAGTAATCAATGGCCACCAAAATGAATCTATGCCCATTCAACGCTTTTGGCTCAATCGGTCAAATCACGTCCATTTTCCAAGCTACGAAAGGCCATGGAGCAGACATTGCGTGCAATTCAGTGGGAGGAGAATGTATGAGATCACCGTGTACCTGACATTGATGACATTTTCAAACAAAATGAATAGAATCCCTCTCCATAGTAAGCCAATAATAACCTGCTCTAAGAATCTTCTTTGATAAGGCATAACCGTTCATATGAGGACCATATACTCTGGAGTGTCTTTCAACCATGATCGCCAAGGCTTCTTTTGCATCCATACACCTCAAAAGTCCTAGATCTGGGGTTCTCTTGTATAAGATTCTCCCACTTAAGAAAAATCCACTAGCCAAATGCTGAATAGTCCTCTTTTGATTACTGGTGGCATGTGCTAGGTATTCCACCGACTGGATGTATCTCTTAATATCAAAGAATCCAGGTTCGCCGTTGAGTTCTTCTTCAACTGCATTACAATAAGCATGTTGATCACGACTCTGTATATGCACTGAATCAATGTAGGCCTTGTCAGGATGTTGGAGCATTGAAGTCAAAGTGGCTAAGGCATCAGCAATCTCATTTCAAATTCTTGGAATATGCCTAAACTTTATTGACACAAACCATTGACATAGATCTTGCAAGAATTGTCGATATGGTATGAGCTTTACATCTCGCGTCTCCCATTCACCTTGAATCTGATGGACGAGCAAATCTGAATCCCTCAATACTAATAGTTCCTGGACCCCCATATCAACAACTAGCCTCAAACCCAAAATGCAAGCTTCATATTCTTCCATGTTATTGGTACAATAAAATTAAAGTTGCGCTGTTATCGGGAAATATTACCCCAATTCAGAGATAAGAACTGCACCTATTCCTACTCCTTTCATGTTAACAGCTCCATCGAAGAACAACTTCCAACCTGGATCAGCATTTGTAATGACTATCGACACACAATACTTCTTCATCAGGAAAATATGTCTTTAATGGCTCGTACTCTTCATCGATGGGATTCATAGTAAGATGATCTTTCGAGGCTTGGGATTTCATGGCGGTTCGAGTCACATATACAATGTCGAACACGGTAAGTAATATTTTCCACTTTGCCAAACGACCGGTCGGCATAGGCTTCTAAAAGATATACTTCAAAAGATCCATGCGGGAGATGAGATAAGTAGTGTAGGACGAAAGATAATGCTTCAACTTCCGTGCTACCCAAGTTAGGGCACAACATGTCCTTTCAAGAAGAGTGTACCTGGCCTCATATGCTGTGAACTTCTTGCTAAGATATTAAATAGCCTGCTCTTTTTTGCCCGTGACATGATGTTGACCCAGGACACAACTGAAAGAATTGTCCATGACCGATAAATATAAGATCAAAAGCCTACCAGGCTTCGGTGGTACCAGCATGGGTGGATTGGATAGATATCTTTTGATTTTGTCGAACGCTTCCTGACATTCTTCAGTCCACTCTACCGCAACACTCTTTTCAGCAACTTTAAAATGGGCTCACACGTGGTTGTGAGTTGAGCAATAAACCTGCTGATGTAGTTCAATCTACCCAGCAAACTCATCACCCTCATTCTATTCTTGGGCGGCGGCAGATCCTGAATGGCTTTGATCTTTGAAGGATCCAATTCAATACGCCGATGGCTGACTACAAACCCCAACAACTTTTCGGATGGAACTCCAAATACACATTTTGTAGGATTGAGCTTGAGATTATACCTGCGAAGCTTCTTAAAGGACTTTCTTAAATCTTTAACATGGTCAGCCTGACTCTTTGTTTTAATAATCACATTGTCTACATAGACTTAAATCTTCTTATGCATCATATCATGAAACATGGTGGTCATGGATCTCATGTATGTTGCTCCAGCATTCTTTAAACCGAATAGCATCACTCGATAACAATAAGTCCCCCATGGTGTGATAAAAGATGTCTTTTCTATGTCTTCATCATCCATAATGATCTGGTGGTATCCGGCATAGCAATCCACAAAAGAAGCTACCTCATGTTTAGCACAATTGTCCAGCGAAATATGGATGTTGGGCAGTAGAAAATCATCCTTCGGACTTGCTCTGTTCAAATCATGGTAAGGAACACACACTCGAATTTTGCCATCTTTCTTTGGGACAGGAACAATATTAGATAACCACGTGGGATAACGAGCCACTCAAATTACTTAGGCTTCAAGTTGTTTTATGATTTCCTTTTTGATTTTAATACTTTCATCAGTTTTAAACTTCCTCAACTTCTATTTGATAGGAGGGAATGCGGGATCAGTTGGCAATTTATGGGCCACTAATTCAGTGCCTAAGCCAGACATATCATCATAAGACCATGCAAAAACTTCTTTATAATCAATTAATGCTTAAATTATTCCATCTATTAACAGTGGTGAGGCATGTACACTTATTTTAGTTTCCTTAACATCTTCTTGATCCCCGAGATTAATTGGCTCAGTTTCATTTAGATTAAGATTCGGCTTGTCTTCAAACTGTTCCAACTCTTTGATTATTTCTTCTGGTGCCTCCTCTTCATCATATTCCCCCTCTTGCTTCATTACATCTTGATTAGTTTGGATTTTAAGATCAGGCTAAAAATTCTGCATATATGTCATGTCATTAGAATCAGCATAAAGAGAACTATATAAAAAAAGAAAAAAATAAAATATATTAGACACGACACAAAAGGGACATTGCACTACATTAAAAGGAAAGATAGTGTAACGCCCCTAAAAATGAGTCCCGGACCGTCACACGATGCTTGAGGATACGAGTAGCCCCAAGCTAACCATTTGAGCCATTTTCATTCAGTTCAGCACAAATCAATAGGGTTTCCATAAATAACCCTCAAATATCAACAGAGTAATATCATCCAAGAATAAAAGAATTTCAGAAAGATAACAAAATACGACTTATTAGTCAACTCCCAACATCTATACTAGTCTGACAAGCCTCTAAGAAAATCAATTAAACCAGCGAGCCATTGAGACATGCCCCAACTGACTCATACTCAGTTATCAAATGTAAAACAATTTCGTGAAACCAACATCAGACATCACATCCTCGAAACATGAGGACACACCACCACAGAGGATGTAGAACAACGTGCCCAAAGAATCACTGTCGAACCTGGAACTGAGCACCTGAACCTACATTCCGAGAAAATGTAGTCCACATCCGAAGATGTGGGTTAGTACCATGGAAAGGAACTGAGTATATGGGGGTGTATACAGTTGTATAAACATCATCATCATAAATATTTATAAGAAATATGCAGGATGTATGAAAGACTCACATAGCCCGAAGAAAAACATCATAATCATGAGAGGATGAAAGAAGTACAATAACACATGTGAGTCATCATATAATTTGTCAATCACTTTCAGTTCATCAAGAATATCAATTCTCATAATGTAAATATCATTTAAATCTTTCGAAAGAATAACTTTCACAATTCCACTTTCAAATCACTTCACCATTCACCATAGACACAAGGAAACATACACACACTGTGAGATCCTATAACCGACATAAACCATATGACCTACATGGAGTCTAACGTACAACCCACGTTGGGGAAAGCCGTCCTATCCTTGCCATCGGAGTAGGAAGGACTATCGATATCAAATTCACATAAACTAGTGATCACTATATAAATCAGGCTCAGGCTCACTCCTAAGGGGCACATAGTTCTAGGGAAGTAAGGTCGCTTTATACCTCTCACTCGGTGCTAAAGATTTCTCTCGAACTTAGCTCGGATCATTTCAAACACAATCCACAATAAAACAATTTCAGTAATATATAAATATACATCGGGAGCCATCATGCTTCCCATCTATCAAAATCAATCACGTTGTGGATTTCTTTCACACTCGAGTTTAAAATAACTCTATTAAGACCAAAAGGTCAAATCATTAAAAATATCTCAAATATTCAACATCAACGTGCTTATAACACACACTTTCTCAAAAAAACATAATTTTCAATGGGGATTCACGACCCAAATATCAAAATCATGATAAATATCATTCAAGATTCATGCTTTATATCTCCACACATGTAAATTCATCTTTCAAAATCATAAACATCAAGATTTCATGATAATTATCATAAGATATGGGTTCATGTTTCAAATTCATAAAAATCAAATAAAAATCATGCCTTTGTAAAGAAAATTACTTTTGGGCACCAGAACGAAAGGGAGTGCTTGTTGAAAAATCCCACATACCTTGAATGATGAACTTTAGATCAATACTCATTTTTGAGATGTTAATCATGCCTTTGAATGATGGTTCTTGGAGTTCTTGAACTAGAAACTTGGAATCTTGAATAAATTTGCAGAATTAATGGTGAACTTTGGAGGTTCTTGAAGTTGGATGTAGGAGCTTAGGGTTTTGTTTTTGAGGAAATTTGATGAAATACAACATATAATGCTTCTAATAGGCTTTAATATAGGGTTTGGACGAATTTTGGGTGAGGCAGAATGACCAAAACACCCTTAAAAATCAAATAATTCTCGAATCTATCCTTTGGTGGACTGTTTTGATAGTCTAAAGTAGATCAACCATAGCGTTTTACTCCGATATCCAAATTGAATGAAACCAATTTCATTAGAAAGAAGACTCTCATCTATTTCCATTAATATATAGTATCTCACACAGATCATTGTGTACGAGGAGTTATGATCCTTTGAATTTGACCCAAAAATTTACTTTTGATAGGCTGAAGTAGATCGAACATAACGTTTTTCTCCGATAGACAAATTGGATGAAACTAATTTCATCGGAAAGAGGACTCGCAGAGATTTCCGTTGATATATAGTAGATCACCCAAATCATTATGTACAAGGAGTTATGATCATTTAAAGTTGGAGCAAAAATACGCCAGGACTCAGTACTTTTTCCTGCACGTTTTGTTGTTCACTACTATTCACGGTTCGCTTGGAATGTTCATAACTCGTCGCTCGGGTGTCCATTTTGGATGATCCACATATCGTTGGAAATCTTATTCGATAATATACGCAATGGTGGGTCATAATCTAAGATATTCTGCACGAAAAATTTATAATTCATTCTAGAAGATAGAACCCGACACGTTTACGCACAAAATTTCAGTGAAATTTTTTTTGGGGTATTACATCATCCCCCTTTGGAAACATTCATCCTCGAATGACGCTAGACATGCCAAGATTAGATAGGGAATAGAGCATATGACTGAAACCATTTGTTAGACTCATCACCACATCATTTCTCACTCCGAATGCAACATAGAATGAATAAATTCAAGAAACTACAGCTGAACACATAATAAATGACAGCTTAACTGCTGCAACTTTTATCAAAAGTGCATGATTTAGGAAAGAACGGTACCTTCGATTTGATCGGAGTTTGCAAAAAATAGGTACGGGTACTTGGATCACATATCCTCCTCAGCTTCTCAAGTTGCACCCTCAACAGATTGGTTTCGCCACAACACCTTGACCAAGGGAACTTCTTTATTCCTTAGTCTTCGGATACTGAAATCAAGAATCTCAACAGGAATCTCATCAAAAGAAAGATTTTTCTTGAATGTCAGCACTCGCAGAGGAATCCACTACCACAACATCGCTAATATGCTTTCTAAGTATGGAGACATGGAATATTGGATGAACAGAGGACAACTCGGAAGGAAACTCAACCTCAAAAGCTACCTTACCAACACAGCTAAGAATTTTATAAGGACCAACATAACGGGGACTAAGCTTCCCCTTCTTTCCGAATCTCTTCACCCCCCTCATGGGTGAAATTTTTAGATACACTAGGTCACCAACTTCAAACTCAAGGTCTCTCCTTCTAACATCCGCATATGACTTGTGACGACTCTGCACAGTTTTCAACCTTTCCCTAATCAACTTAACTTTTTCCATAGCCTCAAATACCGAATCAAGACCACTCACAACTGCTTCACCCACCTCGAACCAACCTATGGGTGATCTACACTTCCTTTAATATAAGGCTTCAAATGGAGCCATGCCAATACTAGAGTGGAAACTATTATTGTAAGCAAACTCTATCAACGGTAAGTGATCATCCCAACTTCCCTTAAAGTCAAGTGCACAAGCTCTCAACATATCCTCTAAGGTCTGGATGGTCCGCTCAACCTGACCATTGTTCTGCGGATAAAAAGCAGAACTCAAAAGCACTTGAGTACCAAGACCCTTCTGAAAAGCTTTCCAAAATTTCGAAGTGAACTGAGTACCCCTATCCGAAATGATAGACAAGGGAACTCCATGCAGTCTGACTAGCTCTCGAATATACAATCTAGCATAATCCTCAGCAGTATATAAAGTATGAACAGGAAAGAAATGAGCAGACTTAGTCAACCTGTCAACCACAACCCAAATGGAATCATGATGGCATCGAGAAGGAGGTAAACCAATCACGAAGTCCATATTTATCTCTTCCCACTTCCAGGTGGGAATACTAAAATCTTGCATCATACCACCAGGTCTTTGGTGTTCAACCTTAACCTGTTGGCATATTGCACACTTAACTACAAATGCTGCTATATCTTTCTTCATGCCACTCCACTAATAGATTCCCCACAAGTCTCGGTACATCTTGGTGGCACCAGGATGAATAAAATATCGTGCCCCGTGCGCTTTAGCCATAATCCTCTATCTCAGATCATCAACATTCGGGACACACAATCTACCCTACAATCTCAACACACCATCTCTCCCTTAGGAGAAAACCTCTACTTTTTGGTCCTTGACTGACTCCTTTAGTATGACCAAACTAGTATCTAAGTATTGCTTTTCCTTCACTTCCGAAACCAAGGAGGATTCGGAACTACTCTGAACCCCTATACTACCTTTCAGCAGAGTCAAATAACTTAACCCCCAATCTAGCCAAATGATGTACATCACGAGCCAACTCTTTCTTACCTTCTACCATATGCGAAACACTACCCATGGACACTCTAGTTAGGGCATCCGCCACAATATTAACCTTGCCTGGATGGTATAACACACTCATATCATAGTCCTTTAACAATTCTAACCATCGTCTCTGCCTAAGATTCAATTCTCTCTGGGTAAACACATACTGCAGACTCTTATGATCAGTGAAAACATCAACATGGACACCATACAAATAGTGTCTCCAAATTTTCAAAGCAAACACAACAGTAGCCAACTCAAGGTCATGGGTGGGGTAATTTTTCTCATGGAGTTTCAACTGTCTAGAAGCATAAGCTATCACCTTACCCTTCTGCATCAATATGCAACCCAACCCAATTCTCGAAGCATCACAGTACACCAAAAAACCATCAACACCATCAGGCAAAGTCAAAACAGGGGCTGAAGTGAGTCGAGTCTTCAACTCCTGAGAACTCTTCTCACAAGATTCGAACCATAAGAACTTCACTTTTTTTTGGGTCAACCCAGTCATAGGAGACGCTATAGAGGAGAAACCCTCAACAAAATGATGGTAATAGCCAGATAAACCCAGGAAACTTTAGATATCAGTCAGAGAAATAGGTCTAGGCCAATTTCTAATAGCTTCGGTCTTTGGGGGATCAACTCTAATACCCTCGAAAGAAATGATATGACCCAAAAAAGCAACTGACCTTATCCAAAACTCACACTTACTAAACTTGACAAATAACTTGTGATCTCTAAGGGTTTGCAAGACAGTTCGAAGATGATTAGAATATTCATCCTCACTACGGGAGTACACCAGTATATCATTGATGAACACTATGACAAACATATCCAGATATGGTCTGAACACTCAATTCATGAGGTCCATGAAAGCTGCTGGGGCATTAGTTAACCCAAAAAGCATAACAAGAAACTCAAAATGGCCATAACGAGTTCAAGAAGCAATTTTCGAGATGTCACACTCCCTAACTTTGAGTTAATGATAGCTGAAACGAAGGTCTATCTTTGAGAAATAACTTACACCTTGCAATTGGTCAAACAAATCATCTATTCTCGGAAGGAGGTACTTATTTTTTACGATGACTTTATTCAGTTGGCGGTAATCAATGCACATACGCAAAGAGCCATCTTTCTTTCTCACAAAAAACACAGGAGCACCCCAAGGAGAAATACTAGGCCTTATGAAACCCTTATCTAGTAGATCTTTAAGTTGCTCTTTCAACTCCTTAAGTTCTGCAGAGGCCATACGGTAAGGAGGAATAGAAATGGGCTGAGTATCGGGAAGAAGATCAATCTCGAACTCTATCTCTCTATCAGGAGGTATCCCTGGGAGATCATCCAGAAAGACATCAGAAAACTCATTGACGACGTTAACAGACTGGAGAGTTAGAGTCTCAGAATTACTGTCTTTGACTCTAACCAAATGGTAAATACACCCCTTGGAAATAAGCTTTCTAGCTTTGAGGTAAGAGATAAAATGACTCTTGGGTGACATAGAATTCCTAGACCACTCAAACACGGATACACCTAAGAACTGAAACTTGACCACTCAGGTCCGACAATCAATAGAGGTATATTTCTGAAAGAGGAGAGCACGAATCAATAGTAGAGAGAGATAGTTTAAGCACGATAGTCTTCTAAAAGAAAGAATCACACTTTTTTCTAAAACGTCTTGTAGCCTCTTGCTCATAGATGTGGAGCGCTACACACCGAAGATTAAGACTCTACTTAACGCGACTTGTTAGACTCCCTAGGACACCTTAAAACCTTAGGCACTGATACCAAGTTTGTAACACCCCAGAAAACGAGTCCCGAAGCGTCACACGGTGCTTGAGGCTACAAGTAGCCCCAAGCTAACCCTTTGAGCCATATTTATTTAGTTCAGCACAAAACAACGGGGTTTCCATAAATAACCCACAAATATCAACAAAGTAATCATCATCCAAGAATAAAAGAATTTCAGAAAGATAACAAAATACAACTTATTAGTCAACTCCCAACATCTATACTAGTCTGAAAAGCCTCTAAAAAAATTAATAAAACCAGTGAGCCATTGAGACATGCCCCAACTAACTCATACTCAGTTATCAAATGTAAAATAATTCCGTGAAACCAACATCAGACATCACATCCTCAAAACATGAGGACTCACCACGACAGAGAATGTAGAACAACGTGCTCGAAGAATCACTGTCAAACCTGGAACTAAGCACCTGAACCTATATTCTGAGAAAATGCAGCCCACATCTGAAGATGTGGGTTATTACTATGGAAAGGAACCGAGTATATGGGGGTGTATACAGTTGTATAAACATCATCATCATAAATATTTATAAGAAATATGCAGGATGTATGAAAGAATCACATAGCCCGAAGAAAATCATCATAATCATGAGAGGATGAAATAAGTACAATAACACATGTGAGTCGTCATATAATTTGTCAATCACTTTCAGTTCATCAAGAATATCAATTCTCATAATGTAAATATCATTTAAATCTTTCGAAAGAATAACTTTCACAATTCCACTTTCAAATCACTTCACCATTCACCATAGACACAAGGAAACACACACACACTGGGAGATCCTATAACCAACATAAACCATGTGACCTACATGGAGTCCAACGTACAACCCACGTTGGGGAGAGCCGTCCTATCCTTGCCATCGGAGTAGGACTATTGATATCAAATCCACACAAACTAGTGATCATTATATAAATCAGCCTCAGGCTCACTCCTACGGGGGCACGTATTTCTAGGGAAGTAAGGTCGCTTTATACCTCCTACTCGGTGCTAAAGATTTCTCTCGGACTTAGCTCAGATCATTTCAAACACAATCCACAATAAAACAATTTCAGTAATATATAAATATACATTGGGAGCCATTATGCTTCCCATCTATCAAAATTAACCACGTTGTGGATTTCTTTCACACTCGAGTTCAAAACAACTCCATTAAGACCAAAGGTCAAATCATTCAAAATATCTAAAATATTCAATATCAACGTGCTTATAACATACTTTCACAAAAAAACACAATTTCCAATGGGGATTCACGACCCAAATATCAAAATCATGATAAATATCATTCAAGATTCATGCTTTATATCTCCACAAATGTAAATTCATCTTTCAAAATCATAAACATCAAGATTTCATAATAATCATCATAAGATATGGGTTCATGCTTCAAATTCATAAAAATCAAATAAAAATCATGCCTTTGTAAAGAAAATTACTTTTGGGCACGAGAACGAAAGAGAGTTCTTGTCGAAAACCCCCACATACCTTGAATAATGAACTTTAGATCGATACTCATTTTTGAGATGTTAATCATGCCTTTGAATGATGGTTCTTGGAGTTCTTGAACTAGGAACTTGGAATCTTGAATAAATTTGTAGAATTAATGGTGAACTTTGGAGGTTCTTGAAGTTGGATGTAGGAGCTTAGGATTTTCTTTTTGAGGGAATTTGATGAAATATAACGTATAATGCTTCTAATAGGCTTTAATATAGGGTTTGGACAGATTTTGGGTGAGGTGAAATGACCAAAATGCCCCTAAAAATCAAATAATTCTCGTATCAACCTTTGGTGGACTGTTTTGATAGTCTAAAGTAGATCAGCCATAATATTTTACTCTGATATCCAAATTGGATGAAACTAATTTCATTAGAAAGAAGACTCTCATATATTTCTATTGATATATAGTATCTCACCCAGATCATTGTGTATGAAAAGTTACGATCGTTTGAAGTTGACCTAAAAATTCACTTTTTATAGGCTGAAGTAGATCGACCATAACTTTTTTCTCCGATAGACAAATTTGATGAAACCAATTTCATCGGAAAGAGGACTCGCAGAGCTTTTCATTGATATGTAGTAGATCACCCATATCATTTGTACAAGGAGTTATGATCATTTAAAATTGGAGCAAAGAAACGCTAGGCCTCAGTACTTTTTCTTGCACGTTTTGCTGTTCACTACTATTCATGGTTTGATCAGAATATTCATAACTCGTCACTCGGGTGTCCGTTTTGGATGATCCACATATTGTTGGAAAGCTTATTCGATACTGTACGCAATGGTGGGTTATAATCTAATACATTTCACATGGAAAATTTATAATTCATTCTATAAGATAGAACCCAACACACTTACGCATAAAATTACAACGAAAAAATTTTCGACATATTACAAATAGGAGGGTTTAAACATAAAATCCAGTATAACATAAACAAACTAAAATCCGAATTACAACCCTAAAATAACTCAGATAAATAAAAAGAAAAACAAAACAAACTAACAAAACTCCCTCCTAACAGGGAGAGGAATGACTTCCCAATTGTTAAGTCAGACAGCTGGACCTATGAATTGCACGTCTGCCTTACTAGTGCCTTCTCCTGCTTCAACTATGTCAACTTCGATCAACAGGTTATGGAAGTTATTAAATAATTTAGCTTCAAACTCTATAGGTGCCACGACACTGATCTTGATGAATGACTTACTGAGTAGAGGCACTGGGAAAGGGAGTGACCATATTTATTTCTTTCTTTCCTTGGCTTTCTTCAGATCTTTAGCCATAGGTTTAAAACCCAGACCAAAAGTGCCCATGTTCTCCCTTGGACATATGGGATGAACTATACCATGAAGAGACACTCCCAAACCCCTTCCTAGCTTAAATCCATATTTTAACATTTTATTTATCATTATGACAGAAGCGGGAGACAATTATGGCCCTGGAATAACCTGCCCTTTAACAATATGATTCACCGACACTGTATCCAAAGTTTGATAGACAAATGTCTTCTCTCTATTGTTTGCTTCAATAAGGGACAAGGAAGAATCTTTGTAGGCGAACAAATCTTCTTCACCATGAATAACCACTTCTTACCTATCATGCTAAAACTTGATTATTTGGCCCAATATAGATGCAACCACCTTGGCCAGGTGGATCCACGGTCTTCCCAACAACAGATTGTAAGAGGAGTTGATATTCAATACTTGAAACTCTATGGCGAACTCAACAGGCCCTATAATCAACAATAGTTCTATTTCGCCAATGTAGTTTGATTTTGCACCATCGAATCCTGACACATACATTGTTGGGCCTGATCCTCTCAACACCAATATTCAACTTTCATAAGGTGGAAATAGGGAAAATATGACGTAGAAATCTTCACAGTTCATGGTAATATAAAGACTCGATTATTCCCTATACCTTCAACTGGTAATTCATCATCAGAAAAGCTGATCCGATTGATCTCAAAGATTTTTCCAACCATTTTCTCAAATTGATTTACCATAATCTCTCTAGGAACATAAGATTTGTTCAATACCTTTAATATAACATTGCGATGTTCCTTTAAATGTAGCAACAAATATAAGAGGGAAATTTGAGCAGGGATCTTCTTCAGCTGATCTATGATTGAATACTTCGAAAATTTCATCTTTTTCAAAAATTCTTTGGCTTCATCTTCGGTGACTGGCTTCTTGATAGGTGAAGGACTACTCATAATTGGCTTGGGCTTTCTTAAACCTTCAGGTATGAAACATCTTCCTGATGGAGTCAGACCCCCTACCTCATCTACTTCTTCCACGACTTTCTTCCCCTGGTAAGTCATCACAGTCCGCTTATAGCTCCAGGGGACCTTTCTTGTATCAACTATCGGAGGTTGGGTCACCAGTTTGATGATAATAGGGACTGCAAATGCTCCTTTTACCGTTAATACAGGCTTACCCGTAGTTCCTACCACTGCTAACTTAAGTTTATCCTAACTTGAACCAACAACTATTCTTCCTCCTTTCACCATGATCACAGGTTTTTTTTTCTTTCTTCAACTTTATCTTCTCTCATTTCTTCCTGGCTTAATGATATTTCTTTTAATAAATCTACCACATTTACTGATTTGTCCTCATTTGTGTGTATTCTGACAATAGGTTTATAAGACCTTTACGACTCTTTCCTATCATATATCAATTCTAACATATTGGTTTCAGCATGGGTTGGAAACGGATTCTGGCGAATATTTGGAAATTTTAGGGCCTATACCAGAATTTGATTTGCATCAATTAAATCTTGGACAACACTTTTCAAATTCCAGCATTTCTCGATATCGTGCCCCAGCATGTCAGAAAAATAAGTACATCTTAACGAATAATCAAGATTTCTTGGAGGTGGATTCGAAAGCCTTCCTTGAATTGGGCTCAAGACCTTCAACTTCCTCAACCTATCAAACTGGCTGGCATACAACTTCTCGAGAGGTGTGAACTGATTTTTGGCTGCCTTCTCTTTCTTATACTCGGGCCTAGGTTGCAAAGTAGGTTTAGAGGAGTTTTGGTAATTTGGAGGAGCTGAAGGACGATTTTAAGGAGCTTGCGCACGCCATTGCGGGTAAGAAGGTGTTTGAGCATATAGCTGTGTACTATATACTGGGTACAGGGGTGGTGCAATGGAATATAGTGTGTTTTATGAGGGATAGTAATAATGGGAAGGAATATATGGAGCTTGGGCTTGGGGTTGGTGATAGGGGTGAGGTGGTATTTTGGGATAGGAATGGGATCCAACTATAATGGTCTCCATGTCCTCTTTCTTCTTTTTACCTCCAAAAGTTCCAGAGCCACTTTGAATTGCTTGGGTGGTGGCCTTTAATGTGGCAAAACTCACAACACGTCTAGTTTTGATTCTGTCCTCTATTATCTCTCCCATTTTTAGGACTTCAATAAATGACTTTCCCATCGCTGGAAGTAAATATTGAAAATAGGTCTCATCCTATGCCTGAATGAAGACCTCTACCAACTTACTCTCCTTCATTGGAGGTTTTACCCTTATAGCCTGTTCACACCATCTTATCGCATATTCCCAAAAGCCTTCAGTACTTTTCTTCTTCATGTTGACTAGGGATTTCTCATCAGGAACCAGATCGATGTTATATTGAAAATGTTGCACAAATTCATTAGCTAGGTCATCCCTATTCCAATTATCAATAGCCTGATCGATGAACTATTCTGAAGCTAGACCAGAAAGACTCTCACCAAAGAAAGCCATAAGCAACTCTTCTCTCCCCCCTGCAGCCTTCAATTGGTTGCAATAACATCTCAAATGCACCACAGGATCACCGTGCCCCTCGTATTTCTCAAGCTTGGGCATTTTAAAACTAAGGGGGAGGTTAATGTTAGGGAACATACAAAGATCTTTATAGGCAACACTTTTATAACCTCCGACTCCCTGTATATTTCTCATGGCCTGTTCTTAACTCTTTAAATTCTGCACCATAACTTCTTGTTCCTCTGTTCCAACAGGCTTCTCCGTATCAAATAGAAATACAGGTGGCTGAGTGTACCCATACAGTTCATTCATCTTCAAAGTGGGCTCTGGGGCATAAAACTGATTCTCCAAAACTTTAAACGTTGGTTCACTGGCAGACTAAGGAAGTACCATTGTCAGACGCACAGCATAGGTAAGAGCTTTAGGAGGTGGCGGAGCCATAAATACAGGTGCTGCTGGTGGCGCCGGCTGAGTGACGGGCCTTGGTTGGGGCGCTGCCAGGGGCACACTAGAAGTGCCAGGGTAATATTGCCACAGAGTGAATCCTGGTGCGTGATCTGGTGACTTAATAGGAACAGAGAATTACGTCTGAGAGAGCGGTAGGCAATTGGGGATATTCCCAAAATCTTCAGAGAGTGGAGGAGGAGGTATTTCACTAGCCCATGCATGGTGCAGATCTAGCAATTATTGTCTAAGTCTCATTACCTCATCATTACATCCTGAACTTTCTTCCCTGGGATCCTGATCTGGGTCAATGAGTGAATTTTCAATCTCCCTACTAGCCATGGCAAGCTTCGCTTTTGATCTAGTGAAGTACGGATGACTAGACAGAGTGCTACAAACCAACCACTGATCTAAAAGAACATGCTCATCAAAGACAAAACCCGCTAGGATTTAGGATAGGTGGCAAGATATTAAAAAGCCATGCAGCAATTTTTAGGACAAAATTTAATAGTATTATAATAAAAAGTTTGAATTAAAAAATATTAAATATTTAAATTTGAAAATAATAATACTAGAAGGAAAAAAAATTCCATTAACTTAAACCTAGAAACTATATTTAAAAAATCCTCAATAAATTTGTATGATGTACATAATATATACATATATTTTTTTAAAATGGTTAATCATAATCATGAAAATATATACAAATATTCGAGACTGATAATCAACTTGAAATTTTATGAAAATTTTCAAATCATTTATTAATAGAGAAAAATAATAAAGAATACCAGCTAAATGGTAGTACTACTTATTTTCTAAACAGTCTTTCCAACTTGAAATTTAAGAACGTTATCACAGATGTATAGTAAAATTTTTGAATAAAAAAATATTAAATATTTGATTTGAAAATAATAATACTAAAAGAAAAAAAGAGATTTTCATTGAATTAAACCTAAGAAACAATATTTAAAGAGTCCTAAACAACTCTAAAAATTAGTTACAAGCCATTTTTTAAATGGAGATTTGACTTTGAATATATCTGCTAAATCAGTAACTTTTTTAACCCAACTGATCCTAACTTTTAGCAACTTTAAAAATATTTCAATCAAATAATAATTTTAAATTTATATTAATTATAACTACCTCTATAATTTTAGAGTTTTAGTTTTATCTCAACTCTTTGTACTTATCATTACTTAATTTGAATTTGAATTTCAAATAATGTTATCCCAACTCTTTATCATTATCTCTCTATAATTCAAAAACTATAACATTACTATAAATACATATCGATGTATTTCAAATTCATTATCAGGAAAAGTAGAATAGACCAATTTATTTTCTATACCAGCCAAGCAAAATGTTCAAGCCTATTTGTAGAACATCCAATATCTATTGAAAAAATGTCAGCTAAAATTGACTCTATATATGAGATATTGAATATTAAAATGTAATGGAATTTGAAGGTTTGTATAGTGCATTTGTGAAATTGGGGTGACCCCTGATTAAGTATTTCTGTGTCATTTGTCTTTTCATCTAATATGTAATGAATATCCTATATTGAATATTGATTGTGTCAACTCATACAGAAGGAGCTACCTGAGCTTGGTGAATTTGAGTGGTTGGGAGGCATTGATCTTTGCTGCAGACAGCAGCAAGAAAGAATACTACTATATACTTTGCCTTTGTAATACTTTGTTAGCCTTGGAAATAGTTCTATTTTCAATAGAAACTCTCTACATTATTTGAATATTGCTTCTTTACAATTTCATCAAAATATTAGTTGAGTTGTTGCTACTGTGTCTGGTTGGAGCACCGTTGAACAATAAGTTTCTTTATATTGCCTATTTGTGCTGGCATTTGGATATAACAAGGGAGAACTTTGACACGATGATGGAACTTTAACTAAATATTTTATTCTTATATGTTTTTATGGATAGGTGGGTGATTATTTACCTTGCACAGTTGAATCCGCTCATTATACCAATCTTGAGTGAAGGAGAATGAGATACTCATGAAATTTTGTAGTCATCATTATTCATAGAGGATTGATAAGAGAAGGAAGTAGTTTGAGACATGTAGTAGATGAAGATATTGTTGTATCAAAATTTCTATGTACTTAGAATAATTATTTTGATTTATTTTGTAGATTCATAATATGTTTAGCAGTTCTAAATTCTTATGGGGATCTTACTATAAGATTTCGACTAATGGCAAAAATAACAAGTGGATGATGTAACTCTTGCTCTCTGATTTTGAAATAAAATCATTTTCCCATCTACATTTGTAACTTTATTTTCTTTTAATCATCTATATTCTCCTTTCTCTACTTCTTTATCTACTAATTTCTTCTTTACAAATTCCTTTTATAGCTTGAAAAAAAGATATGGTTTTAAAATTCATCAACATTGATGATGCATTATTTGTTAACTCTTGATTAATTCATTCAAATTACAATTTTGAAAGTCATATTTGTTGATTTGATAGTACATAGACAATTTAATTAGTCTTATTTACTTTTGAAAACATATGATTATCTTATTTTTTATTGTTTTCATGCACTTTTAGTTTAACCTATATACATATATAAACATTGTTATTGTAAAAACTTTTTACATAATTATAACTTTTCTCTGTTATAATAGGTTATTTATAATGTCTTTTAAAATATTGAATAGAGGTGAATTCAACACTTAAAAATAATGAGTTCAAGTTTGAAATTCTACATACACCATTTAATTTATTAGGTTTAGTTTATTGTTTTCAAATATTTAGTGGATTATTTAACATATATACACCATTTAAGTGTAATGAATCTTCGGGTTATTTTTTTTGTACCCACTTATTTTTGCTGATAAAGCTTTCCCATAGTTGTCCCAAGTCATTTATGACTTTTTGGAACTAATAGTTTGGTTACCTGGCACTTCATTTGGTTCTTAGAATCATTTTCCCATTTAGAAGTCTTCGTTGGTTGCAAAAGCTTTAGTAAATCAATATCAGATGGAAAATTCAACTTTGCCAATGCTTTCAGAATGTCAAAATCTATATAGTTGCATATCTCGTTTGTTCATATTGGACTCTGAATGCATCCCGAGGCATTGACCAAAGCTTGGAATCAAATTCCAAGTTTCAGACGTCATTTGTCATGGATAGAGATACTGCAATTATGGTGGGTTGAGTGTGATTGGGATCACAGCCTAGAGCGTATGCATGATTGTGCTTCCTGGGAGCTGGGCAAGTTCTATTTAAAACTTTGGGCTAAAATTTGGTCATTTGTTCATTGTTTTGAGACTCTAAAAACCTAATGGATAGAGTAGTCTTCAATGCGTGTGTTGGGTGTTGATTAGGATCTTAAACAACATGTATTTTCGTGATTAACATCAAATCTAAGTTAAGATTTCTTTGATTTTAGTGTTAAGTTCTTGAATTTTAGACCCAAAATCAAAAATGGCTTGAGGCTTGATTTTAGCCCCAAATATGGTTGTTTTGCACAAATTTCTTAAGGGTTATAACTCTCTAATGGTATTTGAATAATGGGTTGTTCTCAAAAACTCATTGTTTGTATATGGGACCCACTTGGGGGGTTTTGATGTCATTTTGGACCCAAAGCAAAATGGTGCAATATGGGTACTATTGTTCTCGTAATAATGCATAGATTATGTTGTTGATATCTTGTATTGTAGAAGAAGCTTCAAGGAAAGGGAAAGCAAAGATTATTGGTTCGTGAGCTATTTGGACTCAAGAAAGGCTAGGCTTACTTATAGTTAGATTAAGCTTTGTTGTAGTATAATTGTGATATCTTGATAAGATTGGGTAGGGTCTTAGATGTTGAAATGATAAATAGTAATGATTGGGATTAGTTGAAATATTTAGGCTATTGAGCTTGTTAAGTGTGATATTTGACTCTTATCCTAGAACATTGGTTAGCTGGACTTGTTGTCTCATGAATAGCATAAAAATGCTCTAGTTGTTCTATTTATATGGGAGTGACTTTATTCACTCACCTTATTAGTATGTTGGCCTAGTTTGTAAAGTTGTAAATTGAATTTAGGTGCTTGGATGACTTAGGAGTAATAATTGAGGAAGAATTGTCCTATAGAGCTAGTGTGGATTGATAAAACTTTGAGATATGATTCAGATAACTTAGCCTAATTTTGGGTAGAAGTTAGACTTGTTGTAGAAAATTTTGGGGATTATTATAAGAGGAACTTGACCTCATTAAGCATGAACTATATAACTTCGTTAGTAACTTAGATACGTGATGAATGACTAAAATATGATTTTGGTGATATGATGGCTAAACCCAGTAAATAGCTTATGCATGTTGTCAATTTTGGAATAATATGTATACTTGATTGATTATCTTGTGGTAATGACATGGATAGCATTGGAAAGTCTTGTGAATTGAATCTACAGTTATGATATTACTCAACTTATTGGCTAGTTTATTATGTGAACCTTGAATTATGTCACAACTCTTATTATGATTCAAGCTTAATGACAAAGCTAATGTTTGTGTAAAAACATCTCTTGCTCTAGTATTGTGAACCGTGTGGGTAAAAGAAGGATTTAGAAGGCATACCCATGCTTATAATTGACTTGTTAATAATCATGATTAAGCTCGAAAAAGTGGTGATAACTCATATTATTTAGATATATATGCCCATACATCTACTTATATACTGTAGTAATGATTAATGGTGAAGTACCATGATATGTATTTCCTTACCTCTCTTACACTCTATTGATTATGGGCTTGTACTTGTTATTGATTCAGCTATATGTGTGTATTCATTATGGTCATGATGATTATTGATGATATAATGATGCCTGGTGAATCTGAAGGATGTATTGATGGTATGATGATTCCCGGTGAATCCAGAGGATATATTGATATTATGATGATACCCAATAAATTTGGAGGATATATTGATGATATGATGATTCTCGATAAATCCAAAGGACATATTTATGATGTGATGGTGCCCAGTAAATTTGGAGGATATATTAGGAGGATATATTAATGATGTGATGATGCTTACAAAATCCAAAAGAGATATTGATGTTATGATGATGCCCAATAAAATCAGAGTATGTATTGATGTTATAGTGATGTTATGTATAGTAAGCATATATGAATAAATAGGTATATGCGTGATTTGCCATTGTATGTTAAGTCCTTGTGTGCTTTTAGGATACGATGTTTTCCTTGGGAAGTTGTTTAATAGTCTCTACCATTGATCACTAGTAAAGTGATGTGGCTCTTGCAGAATATGCCAAATATTGGGTTAAGACTACTTGGTAAGTGTAATCATCTGTAGAATTAAGGATTTACCTAGTGAATGTATTTGGCTTGAATAAATGGTAATGTGATGGAATTTTGCCTAGTAAAACGAGTTATATGATAACTAGTTGTCAATATGAAGTGGTTATATTACTTGATAGTTAGAATCCTAAAATACTAGTTGGTGGACCTTGATTAGATAAAATATAGTAACTATTAGCTATGGTTGCAAGATGACTAAGGATAATAATAGCCTTAGTATCGTTGATGATTAGTGATATTAATGTCTAGTATGTAATATCATGGGTTTCTTAAATATTGACTTAGAAAATTATGGTGCTAACTAGTAAAAGGCATTGGTTGAGAGATAGCTAAGTATGTTTGATAATATGTAACCCTTTCCTATGTGATAAGAAGTACACCAATGATAACTAGGAATGAATCTTGAATAAATAGTGATTATGGTTTAGTTGTACTCTTGTCTAGGTGTAGATGTTGAATATTTAGTGAATGATCATTAGTTGCGATTTCATGGTAAAGGATTATGAGGAATTGGTCAGGCTAATAGTTGGACACCTTATGATGACTAATAACTAGTAGCTTAATAATAAATGATGGTTAGTTAACATAGACTAGATAGAGTATATTAATGAGTTAGAGGTCTAAATAATTATATAGCTATGGTTATGATTACCTTGGTATATATTGGTTTGACTTGCGGTAGTTGTTGATGATTATGGATCCTTGTTTTTGACCGTTGATGAAAATGTGGAAACCTTGGTAAAATGTGAGTTGGTTGTGTATATATATCTATATATCTTGATATGTTGATTAATTGAACTATTCGTGCACTCTCCGGTGGAATGGGACACCATGATGAGTTCTTTACATTGTGTTCTTTGGGGTGTACTTTTTAGTGGTATGGGATGCTGTGGTAAGTTCTTCTACTTTATGCTTTGATAATTGTATGCGTGTTGAATTTGGTACATATTCCATTATAATTGTATATACATGTTGCATTATGATTCTAGATCGATTATTCACTTTGTACGACGGTTATTGTACATATTGATATGAGATGTTGTATTATTGTTCTAGTGGTTAGTTATTTTGTACAGTGATGATGAAAAAGAATCAGGTTTGATTCTGTACCTTGACTTATAGTTTTTGTCTTACTTTATATCATAATTTAACTCCGTCAGCCGATGATGCCTACTGAGTACCCATTATTTTTGTACTCATACTACAATTCTGTACCTTCTTGGTGCAGACCCGAGTACTAGTTGCCGATGCTGAGTTAAGATAGTGATGTGTCGAACTTCCAGAGATAGGGTGAGCTATTAGAGTTTGAGTCACCTATTTCCCTCCTATCTTTATTCATTGTTTGGTATTTGACACGAATGTACAAGATTATTTAGACTTTTAGTTGTATTTCTAATTGTTGAACTTAGATGCTCTTGTACTATTATTACTAGGTCATGGGAATTAGTACCCGTAGTTGTTTGTCTATTGTGAAACACTATTATTTGTGTTGTGTTCATCTATTGTGGCCCTTGTCGAACATTTAAGGATAAATGGGCCTTCCTAGAACCCTATTCCATCACCTAAGCCAGAGATTCCTCCACCTCAGCAAGATATGGACAAGGACCAGCCTAGGATCCACCAAATTTTATTCCCTCTGTATTGCTTAGAGATGTTTTGGTTCAGCTGTTAGGTATTTTTGATGGTTCCTGACTACTAGGGTAGGGTACACCCTGCAATTGCAACTCCTAGAGTTAAGGGTCCTCCTATTTTGGTAGTTGTTCAGTCGGTGGTCGCTCAGCCAGTTGTGACCCATCCTATTATGCTTTCCTAGGAGCACAAGATGCTGGGTAGGTTCTTGAGGTTAGCTCTGCCTAGGTTTTCTGGTGCTCCTAGAGAGGATGCATTTGAGTTTTTGACTGTTTGTGAGGATAGGCTTCATAGGTTATGCCTTGTTGAGACTCATTGTGTAGATTACACCATATTTCAATTAGATTTGTATGCTCGACATTGGTGGAGAGGTTTTATGAGTTCTAGGCAAGTTGGATCTTCTCCCCTCTCATGGACTCAGTTCTTCGAGATGTTGTTAAAAAAACATATGTCGCATAGCCTTAGGGATCGATTGAGAGATTAGAAGCCTAGAATACTAATTGGTGGACCTTTTTTAGTTAAAATGTGGTAACTAGTAATTATGGTTGTAAAATGGCTAATGATAATAATGGAATTAGCATCGTTGATGATTAGTGATATTGATGTCTAGTATGTAATGTCGTGGGTTGCTTAAATATTGACTTTGTGAATTATGGTGCTAACTAGTAAGAGGCATTCGTTGAGAGATAGCTAAGTATACTTGATAATATGTAACCCATTCCTATGTGATGACTAGTGCACCTATGATAACTAGGAATGAATCTTGAATAAATGGCGATTATGGTTTAGTTGTGCTCTTTTCTAGGTGTAGATGTTGACTATTTAGTGAATGATCATTTATTGCGATCTCATGGTAAAAGATTATGAGGAATCGGTTAAGCTAATGGTTGGAGACCTTATGATGACTAGCAACTAGTAGCTTAATAATAAATGGTGGTTAGTTAACATAAACTAGATAGAGTATATTAATGAGTTAAAGGTCTAAATAACTATATAACTATGGTTATGATTAATTTGGTATATGTTGGTTCGACTTGCGGTAGTCGATGATGATTATGGATTCTTGCAATTGACCATTTGTCGAAATGTAAAAATCATGGTAAAATATGAGTTAATTCTGTATATATATATTTATATATCTTGATACATTAATGAATTGATCTATTAGTGTATTCTCCAGTGGTATGGGACACTATGATGAGTTCTTTTCTTTGTGTTCTTTTGGGTGTACTTCCCGGTGGTATGGGACACCGTGGTAAGTTCTTTTACTTTATTCTTTGATAATTGTATGCATGTTGAACTTGGTATTCATGCAATTGTAATTGTATATACATATTGCTTTTCGCTTCTGGATTCATTATTCACTTTGTATGACAGTTGTGGTATGTATTGATATGAGATACCGTATTATTGTTATAGTGGTTAGTTATTTTGTACAGTGATGATGAAGAAGATTCAGGTTATATTCTATACCTTGACTTATAGTTTTTATCTTACTTTATATCATCGTTATATCATAATTTAGCTTGGTTGGACGATGATTCCTACTGATTACCCATTGTTTTGGTACTCATACTACTCTTCTGTACCTTTTTGGTGCAGACCCAAGTACTAGTTGCCACCGTTGAGTTGAGATCATGCTGTGTCGACCTTCCAAAGATAGCGTGAGCTGTTGGAGTTTCAGTTACCTATTTCCCTCCGATCTTTATTCAGTCTTATGTATTTGAGATGAATGTACAAGATAATTTAGAATTTGAGTTGTATTTCCTATTGTTGAACTTAGATGCCCCTGTACTATTATTACCAGGTTATAGGAATTGGTAACCATAGTTGTTTGTCTATTATGGAAAACTGTTGTTTGTAATGTGTTCATCTATTGTGGCCCTTGTTGGGCGTTCCTACCAGTTTAACCCATTGCCTTAGCTCCGAGTTATGGTGTTGGCTACCTTCTGGTGGGTTTTAATAGGTTCCATCATGACTCATGAATCAGGTCGTAACAAATTGGTATCAGTGCCTAGGTTTTACCGGTATTATTGGTACTAAAGAAAGTGTCTAATAGAGTTCTATGGATCGGAATATTGACGTCTGTTTCCTATATTTGGGAGGCTATGGGAAATTCTTAGAAGTCCATCACTTCTTTTACTCGTACCTTGCTAAGAGTCTGAGTTGGTTTGTAAGATATCTTCTTGACTTTACTCTTTTGTAGATGCCCAGGACTCGTGCTTTAAGTATGCGTGATGAGGGTCGTGAGACCCAGCCTTATGACGTGTCCCCAGTTAGGGATCAGGATGGGCCTACCCAGAACCCCATCCCTGCACCTGAGCCATATATTTCTCTACCTCAGCCAGTGGTGGACAAGGGACCATCCCAGGATCCGCCAAGTTTTATTCCCTCTTCATTTCTTAGAGATACTTTGGGTCAGCTGTTGGGTATTGTTAATGGTTCGCAGACTACTGGGTAGGGGTGTAGCATATATTTGTAGCTCCTGGAGTTAAGGTTCCTTCTATGCCGGCAGTTGTTCATTCGGGGGTCACTCAGCCAGTTATGACCCAGCCTACTATATCTACCGAGGAGTAGAAGATGTTGGGTAGGTTCTTAAGGTTGGCTCCACCTAGTTTTTCATGTGCTCTTGGAGAGGATACATTTGAGTTTCTGACTATTTGTGAGGATAGGCTTTATGGGTTAGGCCTTGTTGAGACTCGTGGTATGGATTACACCATATTTTAATTAGATTTATCTGCTTAACACTGGTGAAGAGGTTTTATGAGTTCTAGGCCAGTAGGATCTTCTCTCCTCTCATGGACTCAATTCTCTGAGATATTTTTGGAGAAGTATGTCGCACAACCTTAGGCATCGATAGATAGATCAGTTCTCTAGATTAGAGTAAGGTTCTATGATAGTCTTCAAGTATGAGGCCCATTTTCATGTATTTGTAAGGCATGCGACTTTTATTTCGGATACTGAGTATGAGAGATTTTTCTCCTTCGTGAGAGGATTAAGACTTTCTATTCAGATGGCTACTCAGAGTCTAGTTATTGTGGGTAGGACTTTTGCTGAGGTTTCTAATCAAGCTAGGATGATGGAGGACATGCATCATAAGGGTTGTGATAAGAGTCCCAAGTATTAGGGAAGATTTGGTGAGAGTCATAGTAGTTCTCGATTCAGAAGTGGTACTTCTTATATTGGGCATACACCACATCCATTTTTCAGCATCAAAGTCAGACTAGTCGACCAGTTTAGGCAGTTCTTCAAACCACTAATGGAATTTAATTTGGTATTAGTGGTTGCCTTATAAGGGTGGTGATCAGTCTTTAAGAGGTTCATTTACAGGACGTGCTAGGCATGGTGGTTACGTTGGTTCAACTGGATTTGTGAGTTCTAGTTATACTCGTGATTTTTGTTTTACTTGTGGTCTTACCAATCATTTCTCGAGAGATTTCCCCAGTCATGGGCGATGGTTGTTTCAACCCTAGGTGCTACTCCTATAAGGGTAGTTTATCCCTCAGAAAGAGGTGGTTCATGAGGTTACAAAGGTAGTTACCAGGGTGCTCAAGGTGGTACTCAGGTAGGCAAGACAGGAGGTTGGTCTGGTGCCAGTCAGGATGTGGACGTGGTCAGTTGTATACAGCACCTGCTAGGTTCGAGGTTGAGAGTTACATGCTATTGTGACAGGTACGATTTTGGTGTATCGAAAGTCGGCTCTTACTTTGTTTGATCTCGGATCAGCTTATTCCTATATATCTGCTTATTATGCACTATAGTTGGACTTGACTAGTGATCTATTATTCGTGTGATTGTACATATCTACTCCCTGGGTGATTCTTTTATAGTGGATCGAGTATTCAGATCATATGTTGTGATAGTTAGTGATGTTGATACTTATGTTGATCTTATTATTCTGGATATGCTGGATTTTGATGTGATTTTGGGTATGGACTGGTAATCTAACTAACATGCGGTCATGGATTATTTTGCCAAGATTGCTAACTTAACTATGCCTGGCATACCCCCAATCGTGTGGCAGAGAGCAGTTCACTGTGAGCCAATGGGTATTATTTATTATGTTTATGCTAGAAGGAATATATCAAGGGGTTGCGAGTCTTATCTTTCTTATGTATGTGATACTCGTGTAAAGAGTCCGTCGCTTGACTCTGTTCCTACTGAGTGTGAGTTTCTTGATGTGTCTTGCCGACCTGCCTCGTATTCCTCCTGACTATGAGATTGAGTTTTCTATTGACCTTGATCCTGGCACTCGACCTATTTCTATAGTACCTTACCGTATGGCTCCTACTGAGCTTAAGGAGTTGAACTCTTATCTCTAGGATCTTCTTGGTAAGGGTTTCATTAGACCGAGTGTGTCCCTGTTGGGAGCTCCTATTTTGTTAGCAAAGAAGAAGGATGGTTCAATGTGAATGCGTATTAATTATAGGGATCTTAACAATGTGATAGTGAAGAACTATTGTTCTATGCCTTGCATTGATGATTTTTTCAACCAGCTTCAGGGCACAACCATGTTTTCTAAGATAGATTTGAGGTCCGGTTATCATCAATTGATGATTCGAGTTGAGGATATCTCAAAGATAGCTTTCAGGACCCTTTATGGTCATTATGTGTTTTTGATAATATCTTTCAGGTTGACTAATGCTCCAGCCGCGTTCATGGATTTAATGAACCGTGTGTTCAGGCCACAGCTAGACTCCTTCCTTATTATGTTCATTGATGAAATTCTTGTGTATTAAAGGTGTAGTAAGGAGTATGCACAATATTTGAAGGCCGTGCACTAGACTCTGAGAGATCATGTGCCTTTTGGCAAGTTTTCCAAGTGTGAGTTTGAGCTTGAGTTAGTATCATTTCTTGGACATGTGGTCTCTAAGGCAGGTATTATGGTGGACCTAACTAAGATTTCAACAATTTGTGATTGGGCCAGGCCTACGCTCCGACTGGGCTTTGCAGTTTCGTGAATTAGCTAGTTATAACAGGTTTTGTTGAGATTTTTACAACCATTTCAGCCCCTATGACTAGATTGACTCAGAATGAAGTTCCATTCTGATTGTTCGAGGAGTGTGAGTTGAGCATTGGAAAGATCAAAGATTGTCTTACTTCAGCTCCAGTCTTAGCTCTTCTAATTGAGGGTGAGGGATTCACCATGTTCTGTGTTGCTTCTAGTATTGGTCTTTGTTGTGTTTTGATATAGTAGAGTCGGGTTATTGGTTATGCTTCTAGGCAGCTTAAGGTGCATGAGCACAACTACCCCACTCATGATTTGGAGTTGGCGGCGGTAGTTTTCGCACTCAAGATTTGGAGGCATTATTTGTATGGTGTGCATTATGAGATTTTCACCGATCATTATAGCCTTCAGCATCTTATAACTCAGTGAGATCTCAATTCTCGCCATCCTAGATGTATGGAGTTGTTAAAGGACTATGATATCTCCATCTTGTATCATCCAGTAAGGCGAATTTGGTAACTGATGTGTTGAGACGCAAGGCAATGAGTATGGGGGTATCTTGTCTTGTATATCCATTTTATAGGCCTATGGCATGGGACATTCAGTCCTTAGCCAATTTGATGGTTTGCCTTGATATTTTAGATCTTGTTAGGATATTAGCCTGCAAGGAGGTGAGGTCGTCCTTATTTGAGCAAATTCATAATCGTCAGTATGATGATAGCAAGTTGTGACCTCTATGTGATTATGTGGTGAGTGGTGAGCCTGGGAGGCACATTGTTAATTTTGATGGTATCTTGAGGTTTCAAGATCGTATTTGTGTTCTTCAGCTAGATGCCTTAAATCAGTCGATTCTTCCTGAGGCTCATAGTTCTAGAAATTCCATTCATCCCGATATGGCCAGGATGTATAAATATTAGAGGCAACATTACTAGTGGGGTAGGATAAAGAGAGATATGGAAGACTTTATGGCTCGTTGCTTATATTATCAGCAAGTTAAGGCCGAGCATCAGCATCGAGGAGGATTGACTCAGAGGTTACCCTTTCCCGAGGGGAAATGGGAACATATTACTATAGACTTCATTAGTGATTTACCTCGCATTTCCTGTGGTCTTGATGGTATTTGGGTTATTGCTGACCATTTAACCAAGTCGACACATTTCATTCCTATTCAAATGACCTTCAATACTAAGAGATTAGCCTAAATTTATGTCTGAAAGATAGTTCGTCTGCATAAAGTGCCCATTTCTATCATATCAAATTGCAGTTTGTGTTTACTTTGTGATTTTAGGGAGCATTTCAAGAGGAGTATGGTACTAAAGTGGATTTCACTATAACCTTTCATCCCCAGATAAATGGTTAGTTCGAGCGAACTATTCAGGTGCTTGAGATATGCTCTGATCCTGTGTTATGGATTTTAAAGGACAGTGGGATTAGCACTTAGCATTTGTAGAGTTTGCCTACAACAACAACAACCATTTGAGTATTAAGATGGCGCCTTATAAACTTTGTATGGTATGAGGTGTCATTTTCCGATAGGGTGGTTCAATACTTCTGAGGTGAGACCTCGTGGTTTGGATTTGATTTAGGACTCGATGGATAGATTCAGGATAGGCTGAGAGTAACCCAGAGTAGGCAAAAGGCCTATACCGACCGTAGACTCCGTGCCTTGAGATTCAGAGTCGGTGACCATGTGTTCCTTTGTGTTTTGCTTATGAGAAGTGTGATGAGATTCCAAAGAAAGAGTAAGCTTAACCCTCATTATATTGGTCCTTTTGAGATTCTCCGCGCAATTGGTGAGGTGGCGTATAAGTTAGCCTTGCCCCCAAATTTTTCTATTGTTCATTTGATTTTCCATGTATCGATGTTATGAAAGTTTATCCTGATCTATATTATGTGCTTAGGTGGGACTTAGTCCTGTTAGTTGATCAGTTGGACTTTGTTGAGGAGCCCGAGCTTATTTTGGCCTGTGATGTAAGATAGTTGCGCACTAGAGAGATTCCTGTGGTTAAGGTACAGTGGAAGCACCGCCCAGCAGAGGAGGCTACTTGGGAGATCGAGAGTGAGATATGGGCCCTATATCTTCATTTCTTTAGGACTTCATGCATTTTCTTCGTCTTTAACTTTCGGGGATGAAAGTTCCTTAGTAGTGGATGTTGTACTGACCCTTCAAGTCATTTTTAATTTTCCCTCTTATTTTTGTCGATAGAGTTGTTCCATAGTTTCCCCAAGTCATTTATGACTTGATGGAAATGATAGTTCAGTTACCTAATAGTTCATTTGGTTTTAAGAACAATTTTCCCATTTAGAAGTCTTCATTGGTTCCAAATGGCCACTTAGAAAAACTTAAGTATAACGCTATTGGATGGAAAATCAAACTTTGCCAACGTGTCCAGAACGTCGAAATATATATAGTTGCATATCTCATTTTCTTATATTGGACTCTAAATGCACCTGAGGCATTGGACAAAGCTTGGAATCAAATTCCAAGTTTTAGTTGTCATCTGTCATAGATGGAGATACCGTGATCGCGATGGGTTGAGTGCGATCATGGCCTAGCGTATATGCGTGATTGCGCTTCTTAAGAGCTAGGTAAGGACTATTTAAAGGCACCTTTGGCGAAATTTGGTCATAGCTTTATTATCTTGAGCCTCTAAAACCCTAATGGACAGAGTAGTTTTCAAAGTGTGTGTTGGGTGCTGATAGGGAAATCAAACAACTTGCATTTTCGTTATTAGCATCAAATCTAAGGTAAGATTTCTTTGATTCTAGTGTCAAGTTCTTGATTTCCAGACTGTCCCAAATGGCTTGAGTCTTGATTTCAGCCCCAAATATGGTTGTTTTGCACAAATTTCTTGAGGGTTATAAATCTCTAATGGTATTTCTACAATGGGTTTGTCTCAAAAACTCATTTTTCGTATATGGGACCCACTTAGGGGTTTTTGGTGTTATTTTGGACCCAAAGCACAATGGTGAAATATAGGCGTTGTTGTTCTCAGAATAATGCATTAATTATGTTACTGATAGCTTAGCTCGAGGAAGAAGCTTTGAAGAAAGGAAAAGCAAAGATTGTTGGTTCGTGAGCTATTTGGACTCAAGGTAGGTTAGGCGTAATTGTATTTATATTAAGCTTTATTATAGTATAATTATGATATCTTACTAAGATTGGGCGGGGTCTTAGATGTTGAAATGGTAAATAGTGATGATTGGGATTAGTTGAAACATTTAGGCTATTGAACTTGTTAAGTGTGATATTTGACTCTTAGTCTAGAACGCTGTCTAGTTGGATTTGTTGTCTCATGAATAGCATGAGAATGCTCTAGTTGTTCTATTTAGATAGGAGTGACTTTGTTCATTCACCTCATAGTATGTTGGCCTAGTTTGTAAAGTTGTAAATTGAATTTAGGTGCTTGGATGACTTAGGAGTATTAATTGAGGAAGAATTGTCCTATAGAGCTAGTGTGGATTGATAAACATTTGAGATATGATTCAGATAACTTAGCCTAAATTTGGGTAGAAGTTAGACTTGTAGAAGAGAATTTGGGGGATTATTATAAGTGGAACTTAACCCGCCTTAAGCTTGAACTATGTAACTTCATTAGTGACTTAGATACGTAATGAACGCCTAGAATATGCTTTTGGTGATATGATGGATAAACACGGTAAATGGTTTATGCATATTGTCAATGTTGGAATAATGTGTATACTTGATTAATTATCTTGTGGTCAAGATATGGATAGCATTGGAAAGTCTTGTGAATTGAATCGATGTTTATGCTATCACTCAACTTGTTGGCTAGTTTATTATGTGAACCTTGAATTATGTCACAACTCTTATTATGATTCAAGCTTAATGACTAAGCTATTGTTTGTGTAAAAGAATTTTTTGTGCTAGTATTGTGAACCATGTGTGTAAAAAAAGGATTCTAGAAGGCACACCCATGACTTATATAATTGACTTGTTAATAATCATGATTAATCTCGAAAAAGTAGTGATTGCTCATATCATTTAGATATATATGCCCATGAATCTACTCATATAATATGGTGACGACTAATGGTGAAGTACCATGATATGTTTTTCCTTACCTCTCTTACACTCTATTGATTTTGGGCTTGTACTTGTTATAGATTTAGCTATATATGTATGTATTTATTATGGTCATGATGATTATGGATGATATGATGATACCCGATGAATCCAGAGGATGTATTGAGGTATGATGATGCCCGGTGAATCCATAGGATATATTGATGTTATGGTGATGCCTCGTGAATCCATAGGATATATTGATGATATGATGATGCCCGGTAAATCTAGAGTACATATTGATGATAGTATCATGCCCAATAAATTCGTAGGATATATTATGCCCGATAAATCTGGAAGAGGTATTAACGTTAAGATGATGCTCGGTAAACCCAGAGGATGTATTGTTGTTATGGTGATATTATGTATGGTAAGCATATATGAATATATAGGTATATGCGTGGTTATGCCATTGTATGATTAAGTCCTTGTGTGCATTTAGGATATGATGTTTTCCTTGGGAAGTTGTCTAAAAGTCTCTACCATTGATCACTAGTAAAGTGATGTGGCTCTTGTTAACACTAAATTATGGATTTAAGTAGAATATGCCAAATATTGGGTTAAGACTACTTGGTAAGTTTAATCATCTGTAGAATTAAGGATTTACCTAGTGAATGTATTTGGCTTGAATAAATGGTAATGTGATGGAATTTTGCCTAGTAAAACGGGTTATGTGATAACTAGTTGTTAATATAAAGTGGTTATATTACTTGATAGTTAGAATCCTAAAATACTAGTTGGTGGACTTTGATTAGATAAAATATAGTAACTATTAGTTATGGTTGCAAAATGACCAAGGATAATAATAGACTTAGTATCGTTGATGATTAGTGATATTGATGTCTAGTATGTAATGTCATGGGTTTCTTAAATGTTGACTTAGAAAATTATGGTTCTAACTAGTAAAATGCATTGGTTGAGAGATAGCTAAGTATGTTTGATAATATGTAACCCCTTCCTATGTGATGAGAAGTGCACCAATGATAACTAGGAATAAATCTTGAATAAATAGTGATTATGGTTTAGTTTTACTCTTGGCTAGGAGTAGATGTTGAATATTTAGTGAATGATCATTAGTTGTAATTTCATGGTGAAGGATTATGAGGAATCGGTCAGGCTAATGGTTGGAGGCCTTATGATGACTAGCAACTAGTAGCTTAATAATAAATGATGGTTAGTTAACATAGACTAGATAGAGTATATTAATGAGTTAGAGGTCTAAATAACTATATAGCTATGGTTATGATTACCTTGGTATATATTGGTTCGATTTGCAGTAGTTGTTGATGATTATGGATCCTTGTGATTGACCATTGGTGAAAATATGGAAACCTAGGTAAAATGTGAGTTGGTTGTGTATATATATCTATATATCTTGATATGTTGATTAATTGATCTATTCGTGCACTCTCCGGTGGAATGGGACACCGTGATGAGTTCTTTACATTGTGTTCTTTGGGGAGTACTTTTTAGTGGTATGGGATGCTGTGGTAAGTTCTTCTAGTTTATGCTTTGATAATTGTATGCGTGTTGATTTTGGTACATATTCCATTGTAATTGTATATACATGTTGCATTACGATTCTAGTTTGGTTATTCACTTTGCACGATGGTTATTGTACATATTGATATGAGATATTGTATTATTGTTCTAGTGGTTAGTTATTTTTTACAGTGATGATGAAGAAAAATCAGTTTTGATTCTGTACCTTGACTTATAGTTTTTGTCTTACTTTATATCATAATTTAGCTCAGTCGGCCGATGATGCCTACTGAGTACCCATTGTTTTGGTACTCATACTATAATTTTGTATTTTTCTGGTGCAGTCCCGAGTACTAGTTGCCGACGCTGAGTTGAGATCATGCTGTGTTGACCTTCCAGAGATAGGGTGAGCTGTTGGAGTTTGAGTCACCCATTTCCCTCCTATCTTTATTCATTGTTTGGTATTTGAGACAAATGTACAAGATTATTTAGACTTTTAGTTGTATTTCTAATTGTTGAACTTAGATGCTCTTGAACTATTATTTCCAGGTCATGGGAATTAGTGCCAATAGTTGTTTGTCTATTGTGGAACACTATTATTTGTGTTGTGTTCATCTATTGTGGCCCTTGTCAAGCATTTTAGGATAAGGATGGGCCTCCCTAGAACCCCATTCCATCACCTAAGCCAGAGATTGCTCTACCTCAGCAAGCTGTGGACTACGACCAGCCTAGGCTCCACCAAATTTTATTCCCTCTTTATTGCTTAGAGATGTTTTGGTTCAGCTGTTAGGTATTTTTTATGGTTCCTGACTACTAGGGTAGGGTGCAGCCTGCAACAGCAACTCCTAGAGTTAAGGTTCCTCCTATGCTGGCAGTTGTTCAGTCGGTGGTCGCTCAGCTAGTTGTGACCCATCCTGTTATGCCTTCCTAGGAGCACAAGATGCTGGGTAGGTTCTTAAGGTTAGCTCCACCTAGGTTTTCTGCTGCTCCTGGAGAGGATGCATTTGAGTTTTTGACTGCTTGTGAGGATAGGCTTCATGGGTTATGCCTTGTTGAGACTCGTTGTATGGATTACACCATATTTTAATTAGATTTGTATGCTCGACACTGGTGGAGAGGTTTTATGAGTTCTAGGGAAGTTGGATCTTCTCCTCTCTTATGGACACAATTCTCTGAGATGTTAAAGAAATATATGTCGTGTAGCCTTAGGGATCAATTGAGAGATTAGTTCTCTAGATTGGAGTAGGGTTCTATGATTGTGTCCAGTATGAGGCCCATTTTCATGAGTTAGCCAGGCATGCGACTTCTATTTTGGATACTGAGTATGAGAGATTACGTTGTTGCTTTGTGAGGGGATTGAGACTTTCTATTCGGATAGAAACTTAGAGTCTAGTTGTTGCAGGTAGGACTTTTGTTGAGCTTTCTATCATGCTAGGGTGATGGAGGAACTGCATCGTGAGGGCCGTGATAAGCGGCCTAAATATCAAGACAGATTTGGTGGGAGCCCTAGTATTTCCTGATACAGAGGTGGTACTTCTTATGTTGGGCATCTCCGCATCCATATTTTCAGCCTTAAAGTCAGAATAGTCGATGAGTTAAGGCAGCTCTTTAAACCACAAACGGAGGTCAGTTAGGCACTAGTGGTCGCCCTATTAAGAGCGGCGATCAGTCTTTTAGAGGTTCATCTGTAAGCCGTGCTAGGCGTGGTGGTTATATCAGTTCAGCCGGATCTATGAGTTCTGGTTCTGCTTATGATTCTTGTTTTATTTATGGGCTTCCCAGTCATTTATCGAGAAATTGCCTTAGTCGTGGGACGATGGTTATTTTAGCCAAGGGTACTACTCCTATCAAGGCAGTTTATCGCATAGGTAGAGGTGGTTCGCTGGGTTACAGGGGTGGTTACCAGGGTGCTGAGGTGGTACTCAAGCAGGCAGGATAGAAGGTCGGTCAAATGCCCAGCCAGGTGGTGGTCGTGGTCAGTTGTATACAGTATCTGCTAGGCTTGAGACTGAGATTTTGGATGTTTATATGATAGGTACGATTTTGGTGTGCCGTAAGTTGGATCTTCCTTTAATTCATCCCGAATCCATTTATTCTTATATATCTACTTATTATGCACCATGGTTGGACTTAACTAATTATCTATTATCTGTGCCGTTGTATATATCTTCTTTCGTAGGTAATTCTTTAGTAGTGGATTAAGTATTCAGATCATCTGTTATCATAGTTAAGTAATGTTGATACTTATATTGAACTTATGATTCTTGATATATTAGATTTTAATGTAATTCTGGGCATGGACTGGTTATCCCACTATTATGCGATCGTGGATTATTTTACCAAGACCGTTACCTTAGCCATACCCGACATATCCCCAGTCATATGGCAGGAAGCGGTTAGCTATGAGCTGGCAGGGATTATTTCTTTGTTTGTGCTAGAAGGCTTATATTGAGGGGTTGCTAGTATTATCTCACTTATGTATGTAATACTCATGTAGAGAGTCTGTCGCTTGACTCTGTTCCTATTGTGTGTGTGTTTCCTAATGTATTTCCTACCAACCTGCCTAGTATTCCCCCTGACCGTGAGATCGAGTTTGGTATTGACCTTGAGCCTGGTACCTGACCTATTTCTATGGCACCTTACCATATGGTTCCTGCCGAGCTTAAAGAGCTGAACTCTCAGCTCCAAGATCTTCTTTGTAAGAGTTTCATTAGACTTATTGTGTCCCTATAGGGAGCTCCTATTTTCCATGTAAAGAAGAAAAATAGTTCAATGCAAATATGTATTAAATATAGGCAGCTTAACAAGGTGACCATGAGGAACTGTTATCCTATGCGTCACATTGATGATTTGTTCGACCAGCTTCAGGGCACAGCCGTATTTTCTAAGATAGATTTGAGGCTCGGTTATCATCAGTTGAGGATTCAAACTGAATATATCCCAAAGACATCTTTTAAGACACGTTTTGGTCATTATGCATTTTTGGTGATGTCTTTCGGGTTGACTAATGCCCCAGGTGCGTTCATAGATTTGATGAATCGTATGTTCAGGCCATACCTAGACTCTTTTATTATTGTGTTCATTGATGACATTCTTGTGTATTTGAGGAGTAGTGAGGAGTATGCACAATATTTGAGGGTCGTGCTCCAGACTCTAGAGATCATATGCTTTTTTCCAACTTCTCCAGGTGTGATTTTTGGCTTGAGCCAGTACCATTTCTTGGATGTGTGGTGTCCAAGGCGGGTATTATGGTGGACCCAGCTAAGATTTCGACAATTTATGATTGGGCTAGGCCTACGTCTCTGACTGAGGATTGCAGTTTTATTGGTTTGGCCGATTATTAAAGGTATTTTGTAGAGAACTTTGCTATAATTTTTGTCCCTATGACTAGATTGACTCAAAAGGAAGTTATTTTCAGATGGTCCGAGGAGTGTGAGTTGAGATTTGAAAAGCTCAAGGATTGTCTTACTTCAGCTACAGTGTTATCTCTTCCAATTGAGTGTGAAGGATTCATCATGTTTTGTAATGCTTCTACTGTTGGTCTTGGTTATGTTTTGCTATAGCAGGGTCGTTTTATTGCTTATGCTTCTAGGAGGCTTAAGGTGCATGAGATCAACTACCCCACTCATGATTTAGAGTTGGAGGAGGTAGTTTTTGTACTCAAGATTTGGAGGCATTATTTATATAATATGCATTGTGTGATTTTCACCGATCATCATAGCCTTCAACATCTTATGACCTAGTGAGATCTCAATGCTCGCCAACGTAGATGGATAGAGTTATTAAAGGACTATGATATCTCCATCTTGTATCATCTAGGTAAGGCGAATATGGTAGCTGATACATTGAGTCGCAAGACAGTGAGTATGGGTAGATTGGCTAGTATATCTATTTCTCATAGGCCAATGGCACGGGATATTTAGTCCTTAGACAATTTGATGGTTAGCCTTGATAGTTTGTATCCTGTAAGGATATTGCCTTGTGTGGAGGCGAGGTCATCCGTATTTAAGCATATTCGTGATCGTTAGTATGAGGATAGCAAGTTGTGTTTTCTCTGTGATCAGGTGGTAAGTGGTGAGCATGGAAAGCACACTGTTAATTTTGATGGTATCTTTGGGTTTCAGGGTCGTATTTATGTTCCCCGGCTAGATGACTTGATTTAGTAGATTCTTTATGAGGCTCACAGTTTTATTTATTCTATTTACCAAGATACAGTCAAGAAGTATAGATATTTGAAGCAGCATTACTGGTGAGATAGGATGAAGAGAGATATGGCAGACCTTGTAGCTCATTATCTATGTTGTTAATAAGTTAAGGTCGAGCATTAGCATCCAGGTGGATTGACTCAGAGGTTGCCCATTCCCGAGTGGAAATAGGAATAGATTACTATGGACTTCATTAGTGGTTTACCTCGTACTCCCCGTGGTCTTGATGGTATTTGGGTTAGTGTGGATTGTTTGACCATGTCGGCATATTTCATTCTTATTCAGATGACCTTCAGTGCTGAGAGATCAGCCCAGATTTATGTCTGGGATACAATTTATCTGCATGGAGTGCCCGTTTCTATCATATCAGACCATGGTTCAATGTTTACTTTGACATTTTAGAGTGCATTTCAGGAGGATTTGGGTAATCGAGTGGATTTGAGTATAGACTTTCATCCATAGATAGATGGCCAGTCTGAGTGAACTATTCAGGTGTCTGACTATATACTGCGAGCCTGTGTTTTTTATTTTGGAGAATAGTGGGATCATCACTTAGCACTGGTAGAGTTCTCCTACAACAACAGCTACCATTTGAGTATTGAAATGGCACCTTATGAAACTTTGTATGGTAGAAGGTGTCGTTCTCCAATAGGGTGGTTCAACACTTCTGAGGTGAGACCTCATGGTATGGATTTGCTTTAGGACTAGTTGGATAGAGTCAGGATGATTTAAGATAGGCTGAGAGCAGCCCAGAGTAGGCAAAAGGCCTATGCTGACCGTAGACTCCATGCCTTGAGATTTAGAGTTGGTGATCGTGTGTTCCTTCGTGTTTCACCTATGAGAGGTGTGATGAGATTCTAAATGAAGGGTAAGCTCGTCCCTCATTATATTAGTCCTTTTCATATTCTCCACGTAGTTGGCGAGGTGGCGTGTGAGTTATCATTGTCTCCAGATTTTGTTGTTATTCATCCAGTTTTTCATGTATCAATATTGTAGAAGTATATTCCTGATCCATTTCATGTACTTAGGGGGGACTCAGGCCAGTTAGATGAGCAGTTCGCCTTTGTTGAGGAGCCCATGCTTATTTTGGCTATTGGTGTGAGACAGTTGCACACTAGAAACATTCTTGTAGTTAAGGTACAGTGGAAGCACTGCCCAGTAGAGGAGGCTACTAGAGAGATCGAGAATGAGATACAGTGCTAGTATCCTCATTTGTTTTGGACTTTAGGTATTTTCTTCGTTTTTTAACTTTCGGGGATGAAAGTTTCTTTGTAGTGGATGTTGTAATAATCCTTCAGGTCATTTTCCGTGTTCCAATTTATTTTTGCGGATAGAGCTTTCCTCTAGCTACCTCAAGTCATTTATGACTTGCTGGAACTTATAGTTTGGTTACCTGATAGTTTGTTTGGTTTATAGAACCATTTTCCTGTTTACAGGTCTTCGTTGGTTCAAAATGGTACTTTAGTAAAACGATATCGCATGCAAAATTCAAATTTACCAACGCATCCAAAATATCAAAATTTATATTGTTGCATATATCATTTGCTCATATTGGACTCCGGATGCATCTCGAGGCATTGGCCGAAGGTTGGAATCAAATTCAAAGTTTTAACCGTTGTCTGTCATGGATGAAGAGACCATAATTGTGGTAGGTTGAGTATGACCGCAATGGCAGTGATCGCGGCCTAGCGTGTACGTGCGATTGCGCTTTCTGAGAGTTGGGCAAGGTCTATTTAAAGGCTCTTTTGGCTGAAATTTGGTCATTTCTTCATTGTCTTGAGCCATTAAAACCCTAATGGAGGGAGTAGTCTTCAAAGTATGTGTTGGGTGTTGATTGGGAGCTTAAACAACTTGCATTTTAGTGATTAGCATCAAATCTAAGGTAAGATTTCTTTGATTTTAATGTTAAGTTCTTAATTTCTACACCCAAAATCTCAATTTGGCTTGAGGCTTGATTTTACCCCTAAATATGGTTTCTTTGCACAAATTTTTTTAGGATTATAATTCCCTAATTGTATTTGAACAATGGGTTGGTCTTGGAACTCATTTTTCGTAAGTGGGACCCACTTAGGGATTTTTGGTATCATTTTGGGCCCAAAGCACAATGGTATAATATGGATATTGCTGCTCGTAATAACGCATAGATTACGTTATTGATAGCTTGGGTCATAGAAGAAGCTTCGAGGAAAGGGAAAGTGAAGATTGTTAGTTTGTGAGCTATTTGGACACAAGGCAGGTTAGGCTTACTTGTAGTTAGATTGAGTTTTATTGTTGTATAATTGTGATATCTTGATAAGATTGGGCGTGGTCTTAGATTTTGAAATGGTAAATAGTAATGATTGGGATTTGTTGAAACAATTAGTCTATTCAACTTGTTAAGTATGATATTTGACTCTTAGTCTAGAACCTTGGGTAGTTGGACTTATTGTCTCATGAATAGCATGAGAATGCTCTAGTTTCTCTATTTAGATGGGAGTGACTTTGTTCACTCACCTTATTAGTATGTTGGCCTAGTTTGTAAAGTTGTAAATTGACTTTAGGTGTTTGGATGACTTAAGAGTAATAATTGAGGAAGAATTTTCCTATAGAACAAGTATGGATTAATAAACCTTTGAGATATGATTTAGATAACTTATCCTAATTCTAAGTAGAAGTTAGACTTGTAGAAGAGAATTTAGGGGATTATTTAAAGCGAAACTTAACCCGTCTTAAGTTTGAACTATGTAACTTCATTAGTAACTTAGATACGTGATGAACTTGACTCGCCTTAAGCTTGAACTATGTGGTAACTAGTAATTAAGGTTGTAAAATGGATAATGATAATAATAGACTTAGCATCATTGATGATTAATGATATTGATGTCTAACATGTAATGTCATGGGTGGCTTAAATGTTGACTTAGAGAATTATGGTGCTAACTAGTAAGAGGCATTGGTTGAGAGATAGCTAAGTGTGTTTGATAATATGTAACACCTTTCTATGTGATGACTTGTGCACTTATGATAACTAGGAATGAATCTTTAATAAATGGTAATTATGGTTTAGTTTTTCTCTTGGATAGGTATAAATGTTGACTATTTAGTGAATGATCATTTGTTGCGATTTCATGGTGAAGGATTATGAGGAATCAATTAGGCTAATGGTTGGAGGCCTTATGATGACTAGCAACTAGTACCTTAAAAATAAATAACGGTTAATTAACATAGACTAGATAAAGTATATTAATAAGTTAGAGGTCTAAATAACTACATAACTGTGGTTATAATTACTTTAGTATATGTTGGTTGACTTGCGGAATTTTATGATGGTTATGGATCCTTGCATTGACCGTTGGTGGAAATTTGGAAACTGTGGTAAAATGTGAGTTCATTATGTATATATATTTATATATCTTGATGCGTTTAGTAATTGTTCTATGGTGCAATCCCTGGTGGTATGGCACACTGTGATGAGTTCTTTACTTTGTGTTCTTTGGGGTGTACTTTTCAGTGGTATGGGACGCCATGTTAAATTCTTTTACTTTATGCTTTGATGATTGTATGCATGTTGAACTTGGTATTTATGCGATTATAATTGTATATGCATGTTGCTTTACGCTTTCAGATTAGTTATTTAATTTGTATGACCGTTGTGGTATGTATTGATATAAGATGTCATATTATTGTTCTAGTGGTTAGTTATTTTGTACAGTGATGAAGAAGAAGATTCAGGTTTGATTTTGTACCTTGACCTATTGTTTTTGTCTTACTTTATGTCATCTTTATATCATAATTTAGCTAAGTCGGCCAATGATGCCTACTGAGTACCATTGTTTTGGTACTCATACTATAATTCTGTATCTTTTTGGTGCAGACCCGTGTTCTAGTTGTCGCCACTGAGTTGGGATCGTTTTGTGTCAACCTTCAAGAGACAAGGTGAGCTCTTGGAGTTTGAGTCACCCATTTTCCTACTATCTATAATCACTCTTTTGTATTTGAGATGAATGTACAGGACTATTTAGACTTTGAGTTGTATTTCCTTTTGTTGAACTTAGATGTACTTTTACTAATATTGTTAGGTCATGGGATTTGGTACCCGTATTTATTTGTCTATTGTCGAACACTATTGTTTGTGTTGTGTTCATCTATTATGGCCGTTGTTGGGCATTTCTACTAGAGTAACCTATTTTCTTAGCTCCAGGTTACGGTATTGGCTTACCTACTGGTGGATTTTAGTAGGTGCCATCACGACTCATGAATTAGGTCGTGATAGATTGGTATCAGAGCCTAGGTTCCACCAGTTTATTGGTGCAAGAGCAAGTGTCTAATAGAGTCATATGGATTAGAACATTAACGTTCGTTTCCTATCTTTGGGATGTTATGGGATATTCTTAGGAGTCCTTCACTTCTTTCACTCGTATCGTGCTAAGAGTTTGAGTTGGTTTGTAGGATATCTTCTTGACTCTACTCTTTTGCAGATATCTAGGACTCGTGCTTCAGCTATGTGTGATGAGGGTCTCGAGACCCAGCCTTGTGATGTGTCCCCGATTAGGGATTGGGATGGGCCTCCCCAGAACCCCCTCCCTACACCTGAGCCAGAGATTTCTTCACCTTAGCCAATGGTGCACCGGGACCAGCCCAAGCTCCACTGGGTTTTATTCCCTCTTCATTGCTTAGAGATGCTTTGGTTCAGCTATTGGGTATTGTTAATGACTACTGGGTAAGGGTGTAGCCTGCAACTGCAGCTCTCGGAGTTGAGATTCCTCCTATGTCGGTAGTTTTTCAACCAGTGGTCACTCAGCCAGTTGTGACCTAGCCTGCTATGTCTTTCAAGGAGCAGAAAATGCTGGGTAGGTTCTTGAGGTTGGCTTCGCCTAGGTTTTCTAGTGCTCCTATAGAGGATGCATTTAAGTTTCTAACTGCTTGTGAGGATAAGCTTTGAGGGTTACGCCTTGTTGAGACTCGTGGTGTGGATTACACAGTATTTTAGTTGGATTTTTTTGCTCAACATTGGTAGAGAGGTTTAATGAGTTCTAGGCTAGTTGGATCTTCTCCCCTCTCATGGACTCAGTTCTCCAAGATATTCTTAGAGAAGTATATGTTGCACAACGTTAGGGATCGATTGAAAGATCAGTTCTCTAAACTAGAGCAGGGTTGTATGACAGTCTTCGAGTATGAGGTTCATTTTCATGAGTTGGCCAAGCATATGGATTCTATTTTGGATATTGAGTATGAGAGAATTCGCTACTTTGTGAGGGGAGTGAGACTTCCTATTTGGATGGCTACTTAGAGTCTAGTTGTTATGGGTAGGACTTTTGCTGAGGTTTCTTATCATGCTAGGGTCATGGAGGACATGCATCGTATGGGCTGTGATAAGAGCCCCAAGTATCAAGGTATATTTAGTGGGAGACGTAGTGGTTCCCGATTCAGAGGTGGTACTTTTTATGTTGGGCATCTCCACATTTATATTTTCAGTCTCAGAGTCTAAGTAGTTAACCAGTTCAGGCAGCTTTTCAGACTACTGACGAAGGTCAGTATAGTACTAATGGTCGCCCTAGTAAGGAAGGTGATGAATCTTTGAGAGGTTCATCTGTAGGCCGTGCTTGGCGTGGTGGTTATGCTGGTTTAGTTGGATCTATGAGTTCTGGTTCTTCTCATGACTCTTCTTTACGTGTGGGCTTCCCAGTCATTTCTTGAGAGATTGCCCTAGTCGTGGGGTGATAGTTGTTTCAGCCTAAGGTGTTACTCCTATTAAGGCAGTTTATCCCTTAGGTAGATGTGGTTCGTGATGTCACAGGGGTGGTTACAGGGTGCTCGAGGTGGTACTCAGGTAGGCAGGATAAGAGGCCAGTCAGGTGCCCAGCTAGGTGGTGGGTGTGGTCAGTTGTATATAGTACCTGCTAGGACCGAGGCTGAGACTTTGGATACTATTATGACAAGTATGATATTGGTGTGTCGCAAGTCAGCTCTTTCTTTGTTTGATCTCTGATCCACTTATTCTTATATATCTACTTATTATGCACCACGGTTGGACTTGATTAGTGATTTATTATCTATGCTATTGCGTGTATCTACTCCCATGGGTTATTCTGTAGCAGTGGATCAAGTATTCAAATCATCTGTTATGACAGTATTGATATTGATACTTATGCTAATCATATTATTCTAGATATACTGGATTTTGATATGATTCCGAGCATAGACTGGTTATCCTACTATCATGCGGTCATAAATTAGTTTGCCAAGACCATTAAATTAGCCATGCCTGGCATCCCCCTAGTCGTATGGTAAGAAGCAGTTAACCGTGAGCTGATGGGGATTATTTCTTATGTTTGTACTAGAAGGCTTATATAGAGGGGTTATGAATCTTATCTCACTTATGTATGTGATACTCGTGTAGAGAGTCTGTCGCTTGACTCTGTTCCTGTTATGTGTGAGTTTTCTGATGTGTTTCTTGTCGACCTTCCTAGTATTCCCCCTGACCGTGAGATCGAGTTTGCTATTAACCTTGAGCATGGCACCCAACCTACTTCTCTGGCACCTTGCCGTATGGCTTCTGCCAAGCTTAAGGTGCTGAACTCTCAGCTCAAGGATCTTCTTGGTAAGGGTTTCATTAGACCGACTGTGTCCCTGTGTGGAGCTCCTATTTTTTTGTAAAGAAAAGAGAAGGTTCAATGCGAATGTGTATTAATTATAGACAGCTTAACAAGGTGAAGAACTGTTATCCTATGCCTCTCATTGATAATTTATTCGACCAACTCCAGGGCGCAGCCGTGTTTTCTTTGATAGATTTAAGGTCCGCTTATCATCAATTGAGGATTCGAGCTGAGGATATCTCGAAGACAACTTTCAGAACCCATTATAGACATTATGAGTTTTTGGTGATATCTTTCGGGTTGACTAATTCCCAACTGCGTTCATTGATTTGATGAACCGTGTGTTCAGGCCATGCCTAGAATATTTTGTTATTATGTTCATTAATGACATTCTTGTGTATTTGAGGAGTGGTGAGGAGCATGCGAAGCATTTGAAGGTCATGCTCCAGACTCTGATAGATCATATGTTTTTTGCCAAGTTCTCCAAGTGCGAGTTTTGGCTTGAGTCAGTATCATTTCTTGGACATGAGTTGTCCAAGGTAGGTATTATGGTGGACCCGACTAAGATTTTGGCAATTTGTGATTGGGCCAGGCCTATGTCTCTGATTGAGATTTGTAATTTCATTGGTTTGGCCGATTATTACAAACGTTTTTTTAAAAGTTTTGCTACCATTTCAGCCCTTATGACTAGATTGACTCGGAATGAAGTTCCTTACTGATGGTTCGAGGAGTGTGAGTTAAGCTTTGGAAAGCTCAAGGGTTGTCTTACTTCAACTCTAGTGTAAGCTCTTCTAGTTGAAAGAGAGGGATTCAGCGTGTTCTGTGATGCTTCTGGTGTTGGTCTTGGTTATGTTTTGATGCAGCAGGGTCGTGTTATTGCTTATGCTTCTAGGCAGCTTAAGGTGTATGGGCGCAACTACCCCACTCATGATTTGGAGTTGGCGGCGGTAGTTTTCGCACTCAAGATTTTGAGGCATTATTTTTATGATATGCATTGTTAGATTTTCACTAATCATTATACCCTTTAGCATCTTATGACCCAGTAAAAGCTCAATGCTCGCCAGTGTAGATGGATGGGGTTGTTAATTGACTATGATATCTCCATCTTGTATCACCCTGGTAAGGAAAATATGGTAGCTGATGCCTTGAGTTGCAGGGCAGTGAGTATGGGCAGCTTGTCTTATATATCTGTTTCTCTTAAGCCTATGGCATGGGACATTCAGTCCTTATCCAATTTAATGGTTCGCCTTGATATTTTGGATCCTGCGAGGATTTTAGCTTGTGTGGAGGCGAGGTCATCCTTATTTGAGCAGATTCTTGATCGACATTATGAGGATAAAAAGTTATTTTTTCTCTGTAATCAGGTGGTGAGTGGCGTGCCCTTGAGGTCCACAGTTGATTTTGAGGGTATCTTGGGGTTTTAGGGTCGTATTTATGTTCCCCAGCTAGATGACTTGATTCAGTCGATTCTTCATGAAACTCATAGTTCTAGATATTTCATTCATCCCCATATAACCAAGTTGTATAAAGATTTGGGGCAGCATCACTGATGGGATGGGATGAAGAGAGATGTGGCAGACTTTGTGGCTTAATGCCTATGTTGTCAGCAAGTTAAGGCCGAGCATCAGTGTCCAGGTGGATTGACTCAGAGGTTGCCCATTCTCGAGTAGAAATGGGAATGGATTACTATGGACTTCATTAGTAGTTTACCTCGTACTCCCCGTGATCTTGATGGTATTTAGGTTATTATGGAGCGTTTGACCAAGTCGGCAAATTTCATTCCTATTTAGATGACTTTCAGTGCGGAGAGATTAGCACAGATTTATATCCAGGAGATAGTTCATCTACCTGGGACACCCATTTCTATCATATCAGACCGTGGTTCTGTGTCTACTTCAAAATTTTATAGAGCATTTCAGGAGGAGTTGGGTACTCGAGTAGATTTGAGTACAACCTTTCATCCGCAGATAGATGTCCAGTTCGAGTAGACTATACAGGTTCTTGAGGATATGCTTTAAGTCTGTGTTATGGATTTTGGAGGATAGTGGGATCAGTACTTAGCATTGGCAGAGTTTGCCTACAACAACAACTACCATTTGAGTATTGAGATGGCGCCTTATGAGGCTTTGTATGGTAAGAAGTGTCTACGATAGGGTGGGTCGAGACTTTTGAGGTATGACCTCATGGTATGAATTTGCTTCAGGACTCATTGGATAGAGTATGGATAATTCAGGATAGGCTAAGAGCAGCTCAAAATAGGCAGAAGGCCTATGTCGACCGTAGACTTCGTGCCTTGAGATTTAGAGTTAGTGACCGTGGGTTCCTCCATGTTTCACCTATGAGAGGTGTGACGAGATTAAAAAAAAAGGGTAAGCTCAACTCTCGTTATATTGGTCCTTTTAAGATTCTCCGCGTAGTTGGTGAGGTGACGTGTGAGTTAGACTTGCCCTCAGATTTTGCTGTTGTTCATCTGGTTTTCCATGTATCGATGTTGCGAAAGTATATTCCTAATCCATTTCATATGCTTAGATGGGACTCAGTCTAGTTAGATGAGTAGTTGGCCTTTGTTGAGGAGCTTGTGCTTATTTTGGCTAGTGATCTGAGACAGTTGCGCATTAGAGAGATTTATGTGGTTAAGGTACAGTGGAAGCACTACCTAGTGGAGGAGGCTACTTAGGAGATCGATAGTAATATGTAGGCCCAGTATCCTCATTTATTTGGGACTTCAGGTATTTTCTCCGTCTTTAACTTTCAAGGATGAAAGTTCCTTAGTAGTGGATGTTGTAATGACCATTTAGGCCATTTTCCAAGTTCCAATCACTGATAGAGATTTCCAACAGCTACCCCAAGTTATTTTTAACTTGCTGGAACTGATAATTTGGTTACCAAGAAGTTCGTTTGGTTTATAGAACTATTTTCCCATTTAGAAGTCTTTGTTGGTTCCAAATGTCCACTGAGAAAAAACTTTAGTAAAATGATATCAGATGGATAATCCGACTTCGCCAACGCATCCAAAATATTGAAATCTATATGGCTACATATCTCGTTTGCTCATATTGGACTTTGAATGCATCCCGAGGCATTGACTGAAGCTTGGAATCAAATTCCAAGTTTCAGCCGTCATCTGTCGAGGATGGAGATACCACGATTGTGGTTGGTTGAGTGCGATCACGATGGCTATAATCGTGGCCTCGTGTGTATGTGCGATTGTGCTTCCTGAGAGATAGACAAGGTTTATTTAAAGGTTCTTTTGGATGAATTTGGTCATTTCTTCATTGTCTTGAGCCTCTAAAACCCAAATGGAGAGATTAGTCTTCAAAGTGTATGTTAGGTGTTGATTGGGAGCTTAAACAACTTGCATTTTCATGATTACCATCAAATCTAAGGTAAGATTTCTTTTATTTTAGTGTTAAGTTCTTGATTTCTAGACCCAAAATCCCAAATGGCTTGAGGCTTGATTTTAGCCCCAAATATGGTTGTTTTGCACAAATTTCTTGAGAGTTCTAACTCCCTAATGGTATTTGGACAAAGGGTTGATCTCAGAAACTCATTTTTCATATGTGGGACCCACTTGGAGGTTTTTGGTGTCATTTTGGACCCAAAGCACAATGGTGCAATATGGGTATCGTTGTTCTCGTAATAATGTATAGATTATGTTGTTGATATCTTGGCTTGTGGAAGAAGCTTCGAGGAAAGGAAAAGAGAGGATTGTTGATTCGTGAGCTATTTGGACTCAAGGTAGGTTAGGTTTACTTGTAGTTAGATTGAGCTTTAGTGTAGTATAATTGTGATATCTAGATAAGACCGGATGGGGTCTTAGATGTTGAAATGGTTAATAGTAATGATTGGGATTAGTTGAAATATTTATGCTATTGAACTTGTTAAGTATGATATTTGACTCTTAGTCTAGAACCTTGTCTAATTGGACTTGTTGTCTCACTAATAGCATGAGAATGCTTTAGTTATTCTATTTAAATGGGAGTGACTTTGTTCACTCACCTTATTAGTATGTTGGCCTAGTTTGTAAAGTTGTAAATTGAATTTAGGTACTTGGATGACTTAGGTGTAATAATTGAGGAAGAATTGTCCTATAGAGCTAGTGTGGATTGATAAACCTTTGAGATATGATTTAAATAACTTAGCCTAATTTTGGGTAGAAGTTAGACTTGTAGAAGAGAATTTGGGGGATTATTATAAGCGGAACTTGACCCATCTTAAGCTTGAACTATGTAACTTCATTAGTGACTTAGATACGTGATGAACGCCTAGAATATGCTTTTGGTGATATGATGGCTAAACCCGGTAAATAGTTTATGCATATTGTCAATGTTGGAATAATGTGTATACTTGATTGATTATCTTATGGTCATGATATGGATAGCATTGGAAAGTTTTGTGAATTGAATCTACAGTTATGATATCACTCAACTTACTGGCTAGTTTATTACATGAATCTTGAATAATGTCACAACTCTTATTATGATTCAAGCTTAATGACCAAGCTAATGTTTGTGTAAAAAAATCTCTTGCTCTAGTATTGTGAACCGTGTGGGTAAAAGAAGGATTTAGAAGGCAAACCCATGCTTATAATTGACTTGTTAATAATCATGATTAAGCTCGAAAAAGTGGTGATAGCTCATATCATTTAGATATATATGCCCATGCATCTACTCATATAATGTAGTAATGATTAATGGTGAAGTACCATGATATATATTTCCTTACCTCTCTTACACTCCATTGATTGTGGGCTTGTACTTGTTATTGATTCGGCTATATATATGTGTATTTATTATGGTCATGATGATTATTGATGATATAATGATGCCCGATAAATCCGAAGAATGTATTGATGGTATGATGACGTCCGGTGAATCTGGAGGATATATTGATGTTATGATGATACCAGGTAAATTTGGAGGATATATTGATGATATGATGATTCCCGATAAATTCGAAGGACATATTTATGATATGATGATGCTCAGTAAATTCGAAGGATATATTAATGATGTGATGATGCTCGATAAATCCAAAAAAGGTATTGATGTTATGATGATGCCCGATAAAACCAGAGTATGTATTGATGTTATAGTGATGCTATGTATGGTAAGCATATATGAATATATAGGTATATGCGTGGTTTTCCATTGTATGATTAAGTCCTTGTGTGCATTTAGTATATGATGTTTTCCTTGGTAAGTTGTCTATAGTTCTCTACCATTGATCACTAGTAAGGTGGTGTGGATCTTGTCAACAATAAATTATGGATAGAAGTAGAATATGCCAAATATTTAGTTAAGACTAATTAGTAAGTGTAATCATGTGTGGAATTAAGGATTTACCTAGTGAATATATTTGGATTGAATAAATGGCTATGTGATGGAATTTTGCCTAGTAAAATGGGTTATGTGATAACTAGTTGACTATATAAAGTGGTTATATTATTTGATGGTTAAAAGCCTAGAATACTAGTTGGTGGACCTTTTTTAGTTAAAATGTGGTAACTAGTAATTATGATTGTAAAATGGCTAATGATAATAATAGAATTAGCATCGTTGATGATTAGTGATATTGACGTCTAGTATGTAATATAATGGGTTGCTTAAATGTTGACTTAGAGAATTATGGTGCTAACTAGTAAGAGGCATTGGTTGAGAGATAGCTAAGTGTGTTTGATAATATGTAACCCCTTCCTATGTGATGACTAGTTCACCTATGATAACTAGGAATGAATCTTGAATAAATGGCAATTATGGTTTAGTTGTGCTCTTGTCTAGGTGTAGATATTGACTATTTAGTGATTGATCATTTTTTGCGGTCTCATAGTGAAACATTATGAGGAATCGGTTAAGCTAATGGTTGGAAGCCTTATGATGACTGGCAACTAGTAGCTTCATAATAAATGGTGGTTAGTTAACATAGACTAGATTGAGTATATTAATGAGTTAGAGGTCTAAATAACTATATAACTATGGTTATGATTACTTTGGTATATTGATTCGACTTGCTATAATCGATGATGATTATGGATCCTTGCAATTGGTCGTTTGTGGAAATGTGAAAATCGTGTTAAAATATGAGTTGATTGTGTATATATATTTATATATCTTGATACGTTGATGAATTGATCTATTGGTGCACTCTCCGGTGGTATGGAACACCGTGATGAGTTCTTTTGGGTGTACTTCCCGGTGGTATGGGACGCCGTGGTAAGTTCTTTTACTTTATGCTTTGATGATTGTATGTGTGTTGAACTTGGTATTATGCGATTGTAATTGTATATACATGTTGCTTTACGCTTTCGAATCGGTTATTCACTCTGTATGAAGGTTGTGGTATGTATTGAAATGAGATATCGTATTATTGTTCTAGTGGTTAGTTATTTTGAACAGTGATGATGAAGAAGATTCAGGTTCGATTTTGTACCTTGACTTATAATTTCTGTCTTACTTTATACCTTCTTTATATCATAATTTAGCTCAGTCGATCGATGATGCCTACTGAGTACCCATTGTTTTGGTACTCATACTACATTTTTGTACCTTTTTGGTGCAGACCTGAGTACTAGTTGCCGCTGAGTTAAGATCGTGTTGTGGCAACCTTCCAGAGACAGGGGTGAGCTCTTGGAGTTCGAGTCGCCCGTTTCCCTCCTATCTTTATCTCTTTTGTATTTTAGACGAATGTACAAGACTATTTAAACTTAGAGTTGTATTGTTTATTGTTGAACTTAGATGCTCTTGTACTAATATTACCAGATCATGAGAATTGGTACCCGTAGTTGTTTGTCTATTGTGGAATACTGTTGTTTGTGTTGTGTTCATCTATTGTGGCCCTTGTCGGGTGTTTCTACCAAAGTAACTCATTGTCTTAGCTCTGAATTACAGTGTTGGCTTACCTACTGGTGGGTTTTAGTAGGTGCCATCACGACTCATAAATCGGATCGTGACATTAAGTCAATATTATATAATTATTATTTAATTATTTTTCAAAACTTTTTTAGCTTTGATTTCCCTTCTAAAAATGCAAATCAAATTCAAGTAATTTTAAATACTAGATAAAATTTAAGTTGTGATAGCTTATTTATTTCTATTTGAATTTGAGATGAAAATCTTTTGATTCTATAGATAACATTACACATATATTTAAATTTTTAATAGATAAATTTAAAAAGAAAAAAAGAAGAAGTCTTGATGACTAAAACACAAGCAATAACTCACACTTTTTTATAATGATAGTTTCTTATGTTGGTAATTTTTATCGCTTAAATTTTTCATTGACAAAAACAAAATGGTAAATCATAGTCTACAAAAATTAAATTTTTGATGTTGCAGTTTAAACTATAACTAAATATGATGAACACAGTTACACATTAATTTTTTTTTCATAGAGTAAATTTATTATTTCACTTTTTCTTTTAATCTGGATAATTAGCAGTAAAATAATGTCTTAAATAAGCGAGAAAATTAAATAAGGGAGAATAATAATGATGAGAGAGAAAAAAAGATAGATATTAATTAGGATAACATTAAGTTTGAAATTATAATTATCTTATTCTTAAAAACTGCTATATACGTAATATTGAAAAAGTAATGTTATAAGGAGAGTTTTATGTAAAAATTTAAAAGATTGAGGTTATATGTAAAAATAATAAAAGTTGGAATTGGAGTTGAAAAATTGTGAAAACACAAAAAACCTATTTTTCCTTTTCAAAAAATATTTCCGGAATTATTTTTCGAATTTTTATGGCCAAACACTACAATTTTCAACTCTGAAATTTTTTTTTGGAAAAAAGAAAAAATTTTCATGGCCAATCGGGCCCTTAATATTTGGTGACATTTGGAGAGATTTCTCATCCTATAAACTGAAATTTTATTCACCATTGTAAGACACATTTGAATAGACTTAAAGAAGTAAAGTTATCTCTCGTCTCTACGTATTTTATGTCATATTCTTTTTCTTGTTTTCAAATTTATACTGTTTTGAGGTTAATTTTTGAACAACTATCACTATAGTTTAAGTTTTTTTTAATCTCATTATACTTTTTAATTAGTTTTTCTTTTTAAAATAATTAATATTTTTGTAATTTTAACTTTTCACATAATATATTTAAAATCATAAAATTAAAAAATAATTTTATATATTTTATTTATTTTAATTTAATACCATCAAATTTTAAAATTTTAATTTATTATATTTTATCTAAAGTCAAGATCATACAAATTGAAAGGAGTAATTGCCATAGATAGTCACTCATATTTTGATAATTGCCTACAAATATCACTTTTATTTCTTTTCGTACAAGAATATCACCCAATTATCCCTATTTTCCTCAAAAAATACTTAACACTTTAAAAATCTACTTCTCTCCTACTTCTCTCCTTCTTAGCATGCCATGTTGCTAAAATCCTATTTTCTTAATAATAAACCTGTGTAATTCTTCAAAATCAGTTATTCAAACCTTTGTCTTATAAACTACAAGAAAATCTAAATTAAGTAAAAAAAATTATTGAAAATTTGCAAAAAAATTTACCGGTAACTTAATTCTTTACAAGTTTTTCAACCAAACTAATTCGATGAAAAACCTAAAACTTTTTCTATCAAACAAAATTTGAAGGAGAAAATCTATTTTTTTTTGTCAAACAAAATTCGCATGTAGATCACCTGCAAAATTTTAAGCAAGATCTTTTTGATAAAAAATGGATTCATCTTGTGAATTTTCCACAAATAAATTCATAAACGAATCAAATAAATCTGCAAAGTTAACATAGGCAAAAAACTTCAGAAAACAAAAATTTATTATTTTTAATTTAGTTTTTTCATATTAATTTTTATTTCTATTATATTATACTTGTCTTATTATATAATTAAACGTCAATTTATATTCTTTCCTCATCCTAAACCCACAAAAAACAAGCGATAATTGATTGGGTACTATTTTAAAGATTCATTTGTAATATTAGATCATTTTGTTAATATTTTTTTAAAAATTTAATTTGTTTCATGACTAAATAATTTTTCTTTCCTTCAAAAATAGTACATTTAGTACGTATATGAAAATCCGAAAGCCATCATTTTTATTTCTTTTACATTTTAAGAATCTTTAGTATATGAAATAAATAACCAAAAAATATTAAATTAGTATTAATTTATATAAATACCTTGAATTTTAAAAAATATTATTAAGTGGTGAAATAAATAAATTAGAAAAAGTTTGAAAAGTATCAAATAAAATAATTCAAACCTTTACACACCAACTACTTCATTGATGAGTAATGTGCATAGTATTATCAGACGAGTTATTTCCTTTTAAGTTATGAGATTATCTAATATTTTTACCATGTGGTGTAACTGTTGATCTCGACTGTACCTCCATTTCGGAACCAAGTCGGGAAATCATAAAATTTCTTGTATTATCTAAGTAGAGTCTGGATCTTTCATAGTTCGTATACTTCGAGAGGTTAGAACTGTTGTATGAACATAAAAAAGGAGTCTAGCCGGACATAGTCACGGCGTAGATCTGGGAGAATTAAAGAAGACAACAAAGTAAAAAGTAAAATTTAAATATGTATGTACCTTGCCGGAGAGTCGCCGGAATAATATTCACAAAGCCAACTTTATTGCTTTACTAAGATTATTACAAGAGAGAATAAGAGAGAATTTCTAAAAAATTCCTTGTTCTTCTTCTTTAGAATGAGGCTCCTTTTATAGAAGAGAAAAAGGAATCTTGCACAGTAATATGTGGGACCTGTGCACAGTGTTTTTCCACAGTATTTTGACACAGTGTTTTACCACAGTATTTTGAAATAGTATTAGCAATAATTATTACATATTCAGATTTATTTTTTGTGGCCCCATCGTAGAAATTCTTCTGCGTTGGCTAATACTTCGTCTGCATTCAGGGTTTCTGGTGGCTGGGAATCCGTGATATCATCAGTGTTTCGCTCCGTGCTATTCATAGATGTGTCTGAAGTCTGTTCGACTGTATGAAGTAATTTGTCCCGGACTTCGGCCAGATATTCTTCAATGAGTTGGAGCTTATTTCCATCATGAGCAGAGATTCTCCTAGAGACATAATTGAGTGATTTATCTTCAATTAAAATAGATTTTTTGGGTGTTCTTTCATATGCGGAGATTTTTTCCTTGATTTCTTTCTTTTGGTCATGTCCATAGGGAAGTTTGGTGTCGGGGTCTATTCTGAGCAGTTTATCCCAGAAATTACAATAAAAAGTCCGATAAATAGCTGGGATTTGTTGTGAATCGTAACCAATTTCAATCGACCAACGATGTATCCAGGGAATAGAGAATTCGATATAAAAGTACATTTGATTGATAGTGTCTAATTTGCAGATATGGTCAGAGAGATATAATTCGGTCAGAAATGGAGAGGATTTTTTCCATGAGTTATATAAGGAAGTATATTCGGTTGGCAAAATTTTTACCGATGGGCCGTGATTTGTCCACCAACGAATAAACCAATTTGGAATAGGTTTCTCAAAGACTTTAGGACAGATTTTGATGAACCAAGTGTGTTTATGTTTGTAATTATTGTAGTATAACACAGAGGTAAAAGCTTTAATGTAATCCCAGTAGGTAAAGTTGGCAATAGTTTGTCCTTGCGGACCCATGGGAAGACTTCGTTGCGTCATAGAGGAAATTCCCCATTCTTCAATAGGGATGAGCTTTTTGATGACTATTTTGGAGTAGCCATGTACTCCAGGGGTGGATTCACCAAGAGGGCTGTGCTCAAAAGTTGCACTGGCGGTGTTAATTAAAATTTGCTCATAATAAGTCCGTGTTTTGTAGGATTCTCCTGCCATATAAACATTAGCGGTTAAATAATTTTTTAAGATTCTCCATGCTTCTTCGGAGTTTTCTTGTGAGGGGATATGCTGATTTTCCAGATAAATAATGAGTTCCCTTGCTTCGAGTTTCTCATATGAAGGTTTATCTTCATTTTCAGTAATGACTGATGCAAAGGAATCTGCAGCCTTTTTTTGATCAGATAAATAGGACTTAATCTGCTGGAATAAAGGATGAGTTTCAGGAATATCATCAAGATTAATATTCGGAGTTTGTGAGGACGATGCCTCCTGAGAGATTCGGGCATTAACCAGAGTTCGATTCCCATGTTGGAGTACAGGGAAATTAGAACTTGTTGTGCTATAAGCAGAGTTTCTGGTACTTCGTGGATAAGAAGGATTCGTTCGTCCTCCATGGTGCAAATATGCAGGATTTTGATTTCTACCTCGACCTCTTCCTCTGGCTATTTGCCAAAGGGGATCAGCCATACTGCAAAGAAGCATCATTATTTAGTCATTTATATCAATATCATACCAGTCATTGTCAGTATTTTCAGGGGTGGTGTACCACCATAATTCATCATGTATTAGTTGGAACCACCATAGGTCATTCAGAACAAGCTTATGAATGAGAGTTTCGAATATCAATTTCTGAATATCTTTAGGTAAAGGAATACTTTGAAGAATTGCAAGAATTGTTTTTTCAGAGAGAAAACGAGTATAGAAAGTCATATTAAATATTCGCGTGATAAAAAATCAGGTAATAAATTTTCACTACCCTTTTTATACTGAATTTCGTAATCGAAAGGGGCTAGCTGAGCTTGCCACCGTGCAAAGATTATTTTAGAAGCATCATGCTTAAAGTCTTTATCAAACATGAATTTAACCGATTGAGCATCTGTTCGAATGACAAATTTTTGATTGTAAAGATCATCTTGAAATTTTAAGACACATTTAACAATAGTAAGCATTTCATGAGCAACCGTAGCGTATTTCTTCTGGCTTTCGGTCCATTTACCAGAATAGAATCGAATTAAACATTCAGATTTTGTATGGGGATTTACTTGTTTAAGTATTCCGCCATATCCAATATTAGAGGCGTCAGTTTCAATAATTTTTAACCAATTAGGGTTGGCAAGAGAAGTGCAAGGAAGAGATTGTACTCGAGTTTTGATTAGTTTTACCAAATTAGTGTGGGCTTTAGTCCACGGAGTTTTATGATCCTTTTTCAGACGATCTTAGAGCGGGGCTAGATCACGAGACAGATTTTGATAGAAGGGAGAGATGTAATTAAGACTGCCAAGAAATCTTTGCAGTTGTTTTTTGTCAGTAATTTCATCAGGGAATTTGGTAGCGAATTCAAGTACCCGCTGTATTGGCTCAATTGAGCCTTGAGAAATATTATGGCCAAGAAATCGAATACTAGTTTGAAATAGACTGACTTTTAGTTTTGAAATGACTAGACCATTTTGAATAATGATTTGCTTAAAAATATGCAGATGTTTAAAATGACTTTCAAGAGTCTTTGAGAATACTAGAATATCATCTATATAGACAATGATAAAATCCATATAAGGATTAAAGATATCATTCATAATTTTTTGAAATTCAGAAGGAGCATTTTTTAATCCGAATGGCATAACATTCCATTCATATTGTCCAAAGGGGACATTAAAAGCAGTTCTATAAGTATGATTTTTATCAATTTGAATCTGCCAATAGCCAGATTTGAGATCAAATTTAGAGAATATATTAGCGTCATATAATCTAGACAGTAAATCCCTTTTATTGGGAATGGGATAACGAATCCATTTTAAAACTTTATTCAGAGGTTTATAATTGATAACTAACCGAGGAATACCTCGTTCTTTTTCAGCAGCATTATTAACATAGAAAGCAGTACAAGACCAAGGAGATTTAGAGGGTTTAATAAGTCCCTTTTGAAGGAGACTATCTATCTCTGTTTTGCAAAATTCGACCAAGTTTGTATTCATTTGACAGGGTCGAGATTTTGTAGGAATCTTGTCTTCACTGAAGTTTTCCTCATAGGGAAGAGAAACAATATGTTTCTTTCGATTCCAGAAAGCGTTTGGATGATCAGCACAGATATCAAGCATTAATTGGGAAGAAATAGTTTTTATTTTTTCTTTTATTTTAACCGATTTCATGGTGTCGGAAATATTAATGCTCATTATCTCTAATTGTAAGAAATTAAGCTGATTTTGCTTTATATTAATAAGAGCGTTTATGTCCCTAGTGACTGGATGAGTGATAAAAGGGTATGAGATTGGCTGATTTTTATATGTGGCCGTAAAACCTCTGGCATCAATATGCTTATAGGGATAAATGGCATTTATGAAAGGAGTACCTAAAATAATAGGCGGATAAATTTGATTTTTGACCAAGAAGAAGAAATGAGGAATACATACCTTGTCTTGACAAATATGCGTGTTAGGCAATTTATAATTAATATCAAGAGAATGTCCGGATGCAGATCTAATAACATGAGTAGTTTTTTCAAAGTATTTTGTAGGAATCAGACCTTCTTGTATGCAACTAACGTCCGCTCCACTATCAATCATAGCAACGTTAGTAATAAAGAAGTTTTTATTAATTAATATGGTACAATTAATATACCACTTATGGGAAGAGACAATTTGCATCATCCCTAGAAAAGAATCATTTTTCGAATTTTCGGTATTGTAATTTTCAAGGTGAAGAGTATCCTCAGAATTTTTTGAGACTTCAAAATCTTTTTCTTTTCCTTTTGAAGAAGAAGTTGAAAATTTCGTTGTTTCTTCGAGTTTTGAAAGTCGATGATCAGTAACCATCTGATTTTGTTGTAGCGAAATAATTTCCTTTTTGAGTTTTTCAACTTCGAGTTTCAAATCGTCAAAAGTGGTGTCTCTACCAGGAGTTTTACTTATAGCAAGCCGCCGATTTACTTCAGCTAAAGAATAAGACATAGGTTGATTTTCGAAAGTGTTATCTCTAGATGTACTAGAAGAAGCAGAAGTTGTTTGGGTAGCAAGATTAAGGATTTTCTCACGAAGTTTTTCATCCGAAACTTCTTTAAGTAATTCAAGAATATTTTCAGCGGTGAGAGTTTTAACATCAAGATCTAGGTCTTCGAATTGCGCTTGAAGTTTATACATCATTTCATCACAATTGCACAAATCATTATCACAGTCATTACATCTATTATTCTGATTTTGCTCACTACCTGAATTAGGTAATTCAAAATCATTTTCAGAAGTAGAATCAGATTCAGAGTCAGAGGTATATAATAAATTATAGACTTGGTCATGAACTTCTTCAGAAAGTCTTAATGACTTAAGTTTTTGCAATTTGCAATTGGGAGCAATATGACCATATTGATTACACTTATAGCATTTGATTTTTGCTAAATCACGCTTCGAATGATTTTTAGCAAATCTAGTAGACTTTCGGAAGGACTTTCGAGCTTCGCGCTCTTCCTTACTCCGATGCCTAGAGTGTTTGGATTTATAGTAAGCTTTGGATTTTGAATATTTTCGGGATTTTTGAACCAAGGGTTTTTCCATGCCGAATTGTTCACAGAAGTCGCCCAATTGAGATTTCTCTCTGAGCTTATCAAGCTTGACTTGTCTAGCTAATTTAAGCTCATTACAGAGGGCTAAGCCTTCTTGTGTACAAGCTACAATTAGTTGACCATAAGTTTTTTCAGAATAAGGAATTTCGCCATAAGATCCTCTAAGAGTTTTACGAACACGTGCAGCAAATAGGGGGGGAAGACCGTCAATGAATTTAGCTTTCCAATGTTCATACTTACTCTCGGGTAAGTCTATGACTCGACTAAGAAATGTGTCTTTATACCAACGAAATTCGCCTAGATGGCGGCATTTTAAACCATTGAGAAGGGTTCGAATATTTTCGTATTGATTGGTAAATCGTCCGCCAAAATGTTCAATAATAGTTAGCATGAGTGTATAGACTGCATCTGATCTACCTGCCGGGAGAGCACGACCAAGATTATCTTTCCCCGGTTGATCATTTGTAGCATTAAAGATAGCTTCGCGTTTTGTATCATCTAGAAAATTATCCCACCAACCTCGGAGTTGACCAGTGAAACCCGCAACAATCATTTTACAAATTGTTTGGTCATTTTGAGTGGTGCTAGAACCAGTGGATTTAGTGGCTAACGCGATTGTAGCATACATAGACATACGATGAATAAGGATAGAGATTTGTCGGTCGGATAATCCGTCAATATTCCATTCATATATAGCGTCACCGCTATAAGACGTATTTGTTTGATTCCAATCCCGTTCCTCTATCAGAACATCTTGGGGAGTAGGACGTGGATAATAGGCAGTAGACATACGGGGAATATCCGCGTATTTTTTCCCTGGCTGTCGTTTAAAAATACCTTTGAGTTTGTAAAGTTCAGTCGAGAGAACCTTACTTGGATTGTCAGAAGAATCAAGATCATCCGCAAAGTTGGATTCAAGATTGTGAACAAACTCATTTGAAATATTCAGTGGTTGAATATGTAAGTGCGAGAATTTTTTATCTAGGAGTTTTTCTAATTGATCGATTGGAGAGTCTTGTGTGAAACCATCGATTTCAATAGGTCGTTGAATACAGGGTTTTGAAAGAATAAAACCTTCATCAACAGGTTGTTTGGAAGTAGAAGGAATATCAGCGGAATTAATTTTTGCACTAAGCTGGGTTACCAGAACAATAAGTTCATCGAGTTTGGTATCCAGAGAGGAAATATGTTCACCGAGAACTTTAACATAAAGACTTAAATAATTATTTTGAGATATAAGGTTATTTATTTCAGAGACAGTAATTTTTCCGACATCGTCATGAATAAATTTTTGAAAGGCTGAAAAAGTCATGCCTGTGTTATTTGGGAGAATGAATGACGATTGAGGAGGATAACAGGCTTGAGTGACTGTACCGTCAGGATTTTGATAGGAACGTTCTATAAGCTTGATATACGATGGCAGATAAGCTGACATAAACCAAGGAACAAAAAAGATAATTTGATTATGCAGAACACATTTTTCATAAAATTCTTCAGAAATATTTCGTAATTCATCCTGAGTATAGGTTTCAAAAAACCAAGTCCTAAAATTGGTCCATTTTTCAGTAAAAAATTCCTTTTGAATATATTTTCTTGCCTGAGAACCAGGACTAAAATCAATAAGTTGTCCTATCATGTTTAAACAGAATTAATGTCGAATTCCATCTCGGAAGGAGTAGGATTTTCATTATAGAAATCTTGAACAATATTTGTTTTAGAATTTATTTTAATTTTATCAACATTGTGAGAAGTCGTTGGTAAATCTGCAGAGTTTAAAGTATGTAATGATGCAGCGCGATTTCTAGCGGGGCCATATATAGGTGCAGAAGGTTCAATAGGAGAAATATGCTGAATTTGAGGAAGTCTTCTAGGTAAAGAGAAAGAATTTCGATAAGCAGGAGGACTATTGTCAAATTGAAGACAAATTTGTCCATCTGAGTTCTGAGTTACTCGTGTTAACTCTGAATTAGTTACTTCATGTGCTAACTGCTTCAGAGAAGTAACAGAGTTTAGAACCCAAGTCTGAGGGAAGTCAATTTCATCCCACCGAATAGGTCTTCGAGTAGTTATTTTGGATTTTATAAAATTTGTTTCAATAAGAAGAGTGCAATCAGAATTATCATCTATCAATTTACAACGAGGATTTAAAGTAGATAATAGGCGGTAGTATATGCGGTAAGACAAGCCAATAAGTTCAGATCCGGGAGCATAATTATATCCATGAGTTTTTACGTTTAGGGTTAAGGCGTGAAGGATGTTTACATCAGTTAAAGATAATAATAAATTAGGCTGAGTATTGAAATAAACAGGACCATACGCAAGAGTTGATTCGATAGAACCCATTAAAGATTTTCGGAAATTTAAATTTCTAGCATCGCGTAGAGCGGCTAAAAATGTCTCAGGAAGACCCTTTAAGGTTAGAGGTCGAAAAGCAATTTGTACAAGACCAATATGCATATAGTTAAAATTGCGTTTAAAAATATCAATATCTCGCTTGTGCAGAAGTTGAATAGTCTGTTCATCAGCATTTAGAGCAAGAGATTGTTCTGAGGTTTTAATAATCTGTTTGTGTTTGATTTTATCAAAAAACCCATATTCATAAATAGTTTTTAACTCAACCTTCGGAATAGTCCATTTATTTAGAAGATCTATATCTTGAGGCAAATCTACCTCTTCGAGTTTTTTTAATGATATGTCATGTTAATTAGAAGAGAAGAAATATTTTTAAAATATTAAATATCTTTTGAGGAAAATAAAAATAATTGAGTGATATTTTTACTGTAAAAGAAATATGATATTTGTAGATAATTTTTAAAATACGGGGAAATTATGATGTTTCCGAAACTTGGATTAATAGAACCCAGCCCATTAACACGGCATTGGACGCACCACTAGGGTCTAGAAACTTCTTTCTAGAATCTTATCAGTCTTCTAGCATTTTCTATGCTATACTATATGACCTCCCAAGTCTAGCAAAACTCACAATTCACATTTGAATAGTTGATTTTGAAAGAACAAAGTAGAAGATGGCAGCGAACAATGATTTAGCTTTAGACTTGGAAGAACTTCAGCATCTTCAGGGCATAGCGAAACGACCTCGTGTGCTTTCTCTCATTTCCTCTGAGATTCGTAACTTGGAAAAGGTTTTTTCGTTGAATCTTCACTTTTTACTTTTATAAGTCTTTTGCTATTTGATGGGGGCGTTGAGTGACCGGTAAGGTTGCTGTCACCTGATCTAAGGTGATACTGTGTATAATAGACCTTTGTGGTCTGGCTCCAGTCCGTCCCTGGACCTGCACATAGCGGTAGTTTTTAGTACACCGGACTGGCCTTTCGAGTCTTTTGCTATTTCCATTCCGCTATTGTTGCTCGTCAGCATATTTGTATGTATGTATATCTTTAAATTTACGTTTTGTTTCCCGTGTGTGAGTTGTCGCCTGAATATGCGACTCTTAAATTAGTAAATGATACGGATAAAGGTAGTAGTGTATTGTCTTGCTATTCATCCATATTAGCAGTCGTAGCACTGCTCTAGTAGTATCTTGTCCTTAATTTTTGTTACTATCAGGTGTGTCTTATACTTTGATTGCCATATTATTTTGCTCTAGTTACTGTTTAGAATGCTTTGTTATGCTTTCACTGTTGTCTGTTATTTTTCTAGACTGCTTTGGGGTTTTTTCCTTGAGCCAAAGGTCTATATGTAGGGAAAAGATCTGCCTACACTCTATCCTTCCTTCTCAGACCCTTCTTTGTAAGAATGCACCGGATATGTTAGTGTTGTTGTAAGTTGGGTATTACTGAACTTTGCTCAAATATCCTATGTGTGTCTTCTCTTTCTTTAGATCTTTCAATGCTTAAACAATTAATGCAGTACTATTTCGTTTACTCGGTTTAAATGATACTAGTTCTCATGATTCATTTCATTTTAGGACCAACTTTTGTGTAGAAAACTAAAGGTATCGATTTTCTTAATAGGGTAAGCCGGTAAGGTAAGGTAAGGTTTGTTTGTAAGTCTCACTTGATGTCTCCCTTCAATAAAATGATTGAGTTTGTAGGATGGGATTTGGGAAGTATGATGGCGTGAATGCTCTTGAAAGCTGTATCAAAGAATCTGTATTTGTTTGGATGGTTAATACATATCGTTTGTATCTTATTTTTGTTGTATTGTATAGATTGTATCCTTTTTCATTGTTGCATGATGTCACATATGTGCAATTTGAAGGACAGACCTATAAGAAAAGTTGGGTATGGGGTAGAGCTAATATAAAAGGTAGGATAAAGGATAAAATAGGATTATCAGATAATAAGCAAAGATAAAATGAGAAGAAAAATAAGATAACAACGCGATCACACCAAATTGGTCTATACATAAAATGACACTTTTTGTTGTTATGTCATGATGGACTTAACGACACGATACAAAAATATTTATGTAACAATCAAAGCAAACATGGTATTTAATGTGACGTCACAATACAATACAATAGGTAACAACCATCCAAACGAGTAAAGTGATTAGTTTCCGTCTTGTCTAGATAATTTAGTGGTTGTAGAATGGGTCTTGTAATATTATAGTGGACGTTGCAGTTTTAATTCTATGAGGTGGCTACTTTAGAAGATAATGGTTCTAGTCCAGTGTTTGGAAAGGAATGAATGCTAAGTAGGGTGGAAAAACCATCCCAAACCCGTCCAACCCCTCCAGCATTTTGACCGGTTGGGTCATCACTAGGTTGTTGACTTGGCCTAATAGATTGAACCTATAATGAACCATTGAGCCTACTCTTATCTTTCAAATTAAGCTTCCAATTTAGTTGGTCTAACATTGGGGTCAAATCGGGTCTAACCAGTGGAAGCCGCTGGGTCAAAATGTAATCCAGTTCAAACATTTTGAATTTGTAGTTTACATCACTTTATTTGCTTTCAAATTTCTGATGATATGTGTGATACTTGGAATTTTTCTGGAAAGGTAACAAGATGCACAAATCCAAAATACGATTTCAGGTGATACTGCCTGAACATTATTTTCATTTTTTGATTCTTTTCAAAGTATATTCCTTCGACAAATGGATGAGGGAACGCATGAATGAGATAAGAAAATTGTACAGCTAAAAATCTACCTGCTTGATGTCTATGTTATTGCTGTTTCTTTTCAGTTAGATGTTAAGATTAAGAGAAATGACGCGATAGCGTTTAAATTGACATGAAACATCCTTATTTTTACAACCACATGAAATATTCTTCTTGAATCACGAATTGCACGCAAGGGTTCCATATGTAGTTAATTTAGTTGCCATTAGGATGTTTGTTGTACATACAAAGCTTATATCTGTTCTGAGCACTTTATCCTATGAACAAGTTTGACAGTTCTAAGATATTCAACTCCCTAATGTGTCTGCTGTTCTGCAGCTGTCAAAAGGGTGTGCTTCAGTGCCATCTTCGCAAATACCAGCTCCAGTTTCAACTTCAGCAAAGGTGATCCGTAACCTGTCATCACTGAACTATGTGTCTGTTTCATCCTTCAGTTGGGATCAGGACAAGGACAAAGTGAAGGTACAATTTCTTCAGTCAGAGTAATAAGATTGAGCCCCTCAGTATCCATTTAAATTTGTAAGATTCTTATTTACAAACTATGGTTTCCAAAGCAGAGACGAGAAAGGTGGATATTTAGCCTTCCAACCCTTGTAACAGAACTCATCCATTTAAATTTGTAAGATTCTTGTTTACAAACTATGGTTTCCAAAGCAGAGACGAGAAAGGTGGATATTTAGCCTTCCAACCCTTGTAACAGAACTCATCCATCTAATTCTCACTGTACCTCTACTGGACCATAGAGAAGCACTACTGCGGAGGGTTTTTGCTCTAATTATAATATTCTAATCAATTCACCAGTTCTGGATTTTTGAAATTCTTACGCCTTCAGTGTTGTCTGTCTCTTCTCTGGTGGTTCATTTTTGTCGCATGCAGATTTATCTATCATTAGAAGGAGTAGATCAGGAGAAAATGGAGATAGATTTCAAGCCTATGTCTTTTGATGCCAAGTTTCATGATATAAATGGAAAGAACTATCGCTTCTCCTTGCCGAAATTGAACAAAGAAATTGTACCTGAGAAATGTAAGGTGCTCGTGAAACCCACAAGGGTTGTCATCACCTTGGCCAAAGCTTCCAAAGGGAACTGGTTGGATTTGCATTACAAAGAGGATAAGGTTATTATTTGTTCCATGGATTCACTTTTCACTTTTGTTTTGTTGTTTGTTATAATAACCCTGTCACACTTGTTATCCTGCAGTTCAAGCCAAATTTGGACAAAGAAAAAGACCCCATGGCAGGAATTATGGATTTGATGAAGGTAATTGCTCGTTCACAGCATCTGATATCTTGGACTTCACTTCTTTGCAAAAGTTTCTTATTTATTTTCAAGCAGTTATATGTAATAAGTGATGTTTCATTTGCAGAATATGTACGAGGAGGGTGATGAGGAGATGAAGAAAACGATTGCAAAAGCCTGGACAGATGCTAGATCTGGCAAGGCAACTGATCCATTGAAACGCTACACCTGAAAGTTGAAATGGGCCTTTTACTGGGTCTAGGGGCTTATCCTGGGTGGTGAACAGTTGCAGGCTGTGTATTCTGTTACCATTTGAATAGCTTGTAGTCTCAGACAAGTGATGTAGAATTTTTACAGCATGTTGCTTGGATGGTTCTTTGAGATTTAATTAGATGAATGCTGAAATTTGCAGCTGGTGTCCATTGTCTTTAAACTAGAGTACCTTGTTATGATAAAACAAGTTTTTTGAGTGATGCAAAAAATGAATGATGTACGTAGCAACCGACCGTCTTTCATCTCTACTTTTTCAGTTTTCTTATTTGATTTATAGAATTTGATATAACCCAATATTCGTAGCTATTGTGCTGAACAAAAAATTGTTGGTGATCGTGTTGGAGCTCTCCACTTTGTCCTGGAGGCGCACCGAAAAACAATAGCATCCTAGAATCGAACACCCAGGTGCTAAAGAGCGTTTGTACGAGATTTAGGTGTGTACTTCAATTTTACTCGACAACACTATGCTTTCTGTTGGTCAACAATCAACTCAAGTGCCCTATACTTCACTGCTACTACTTGTACAGGCTTGATGCAGTTGAGCTGTCTTGAGGAAATCACTAGGACTGAAATTCATTAGCCAAGCTGAGCTTTAAGCATGCAAAAATCACCCTTTACAACCAGTTCTTAATTGAATTAGCAGAGATCTCCTACAAAAAGCTGCAGAAAAGAAATGAAGATGCTAGTCGTAATTAGTACATTTCTCTCCGTCATTCTCCTAGCGGTTTAACTGCTTGATCTCGTTCCGCAGTATGGTTGTTTATCAATCTTTCCATATCCTCCAATTGGCCTGCTGGAATAACTGCCGAAGTGATGTCGTTTTTAATCATCTTTCCATAACCTCCACTTGGCCTGCAGGAATAACTGTGCAAGTGATGCTGTATCCTCGAATGACACGCCTACACACAATATGTAGGCGGATTTAAGATTGAAATGTGATAATGGATGTAAGATTGAAGTATAGTGACACGTCTTAGACAGACAATGTTGCAAATAAGCTGCATCAGCGCTGGCAATACTTGTTCACCCCGACTCTTTTCTTTTGCTATGTACTCTCTTGACAAGTCCATTTTCAGAATAAATAATGGATGAACATTGTTGTTGACTATACCAATGCATAGAAACAGACTCATAGACCAAAAGCCAGAGAAAACATAGACTAACCATCTTTTGGGAAATGCTACTTCTACAATATGCAAATAACTCCAGTTTGTATCTTCGGAGCAGAAACATTTGAGAAACAGAACGAGTTCCCAATATCTTCTTGAATACCTTGTATTCCAGGTAAAGAAGTCAACTCCATCTCAATATGTCAGTGAAAAGGAACTGGCGGTTTCCCTCTTGACCATGAAGCTTATCCCCCATTATCTCACTAGCTGACCTTGACCCCTGTTATTTTGAGGTCATATCTAGTATTCAGAGTTGCGAATAGTTGCTGTACACACATAACAAGGGCCTTCAGCCTTTTCAAATTTCAGAAATGAGCCCTTCTACTATTTGAGAGAAGAAGCAAGTACTCAACTTCAATAGCTTTCAAGGTAAAGGTTCTGGAAAATTGTTTTAGAAAAAAAAGGATAAAGAAGAAAGAGAACCAAAATAGTAAGTCAATGGCCTTATTTCAGTATCTAGTGCCACATATATTGGCTGAACGCCAAACAGTATCTGTATAGTTCAGTGTAGAAGGTCATACGAGTTTCCATGGCCCTAATAGTTAAAGAGTGACAGTGTTCCCTGCTCAAGTGTATCAGTATAAGTTAAAGAACACGATCAAAGAATTGTTTCACAAAAATGAAGGAGACAAGAGATACATTACTTTTCAATTTTGAGTGCAGATGAAATTGTTTGGTCAAGGAAGAAAATTGTCAAAATTTCAGTCAGATCAGCCTACAAATCACTTGCATCCGAAAAAAATTTGGAAAACCCTCTGCCATGGAAAAAAATCTATAAAATTGTTCTCTATATAAAGTAGCATGCCTTAGCTAGATTGACAGGAGAGAATCACAAACGCGCAGTAGAAGTTTCATGCGTGAAAGAGAAGGCGAGGACACAGATAGCCTATCTGTTTTTTTTAAATATCCGAAGTCTGAATGGTGATGCCTACTTCAAAAAGGGGAATGCTTCTACGCTTGGCAAAAGGCGAATGAGTAACACGATAAAAGGAATTTGGAGCACTGCCCAGCATGTGCGTCAGAGTGGCTCGGAGAGTAAAGGAATGAGCATGTATTTACTCAAATGTATCTTTCTGTTGGTGTAAATTTGAAATGCATATGAATCAGAAAACTGGACTGATTTTATTAGTACTCTTATGTAAAATGAATGTCTTCTTTGTTTAGTGTGTTACAGATGATGAGAGCTTTTCAAAATTCTCTCATCAGCAAGTGCTTAGATCCCTAATCTCGGAGAATACCTTTAAATTCCTATTGAAATGAAACAAGCCCAAACATTAACACAATGGACAAAAGGGTTGAATAACGCCAGCCCCTGCGCTAGTTTGGGATTTGGCACAATTAATTGATTGATATAGCTAAATACATATGGTAAACATAGCTAATAAATTCAACCAAATTAGCAACTTGACATCTAATATCACATTCTAACTAAACAAAGAATAGGAGTACAAATAACCATATTTCAGAACAAACAATTCCAATATACTAATGCTTTTACACAAAAAGAAAAGGCAGCAAAAGAACCATCTTCTTTTTTAGGAATAAAAGACAAACCACATTAGGACCCTAATAAGAACCTATCCTTTCTCTAGAAGCTTGTTTAGAAGGTTGTTCCTTATTGTGTTGTATTGTTAGTTTAAATATCAATGTTTGTTTTGATTGTTACTTAAATTTTATCATATCATATATTTTGATTGTTACTTAAATTTTATCATATCATAACGACCGATTTGGTGTGACTGCATCCTTACCTCTCTCTTCTTTTTTCTTTTTTTACGTTTTGTCATTTATCCCACCTTTTTATAGTAGCTTTACGTCCTACCCTACTTTTCTTGTTTTTGCTTTTTTCACGTTTTATCATTTATCCCACCTTTTTATAATAGTAGCTTTACGTCCTACCCTACTTTTCTTGTAAGCTAATCCTTCAAATAGTTAGATGTATGAGATTACGCAATGATGGGAAATCATACCATCTATTCAAACATTGTATTCATTACAAGAATACATCACCCTAATACAACACAACACAATACATCACCCTAGGATACATTATGAAACAATGTGTAACAACCATCCAAACAGAACATTCAGACAGAACTCAGCAAGTACCAAAAAGAGAGCGAGGTTAACAGTGGCACTAAATCAGACACTTTTCACCAAAGGGGCAGAAGTAGAATCCGGATCTTCAGAAGAATTCGGGTCAGGATTCAAAGGGGCACGCATGTTGTTGTTGTCTTGATCATCCGGGTCGTAATCCGGGTCCAGATTCCTATCAATAGCATCACGGCCCTTTTCAAGACAAGGCTTACAAGCGATTTCTATGGTAATCCAACCTAATACTACTGCCGCTATTGCTATCAATGCTGTCGTAACTGCCGCCATTGTCTTTTTGGTTCACTCCCTAATGTGCAGTTTTGAAAGTGAAATTGTGAATTTAGGAATGGAGGAGAATTTGTTGGTTTGAGTATTTTGTAAAAATTGTAGGACCCTCAGCTGTTTGATAAAGTAATAGTTGAATAATTTTATTAGTTACTTGCTCCGTTCAATATAAAGCTAAAAGTGCAGTTTGTGGGTTCAAGTGAGCCGTTATATGCCAGTTGTCTTGAGATCGAATCCCTTGCAGGTTATATTATTTTGAAGGGAGTTACCTTGTGTGACCAGGTCACGATTAAGTCTTGGAAATAGTCATTGGGCTGCCCTTTTATTTATTTTTTTTTTAAGAAAAGGACATGGGATGATCATTTAAAAAAAAAGGTTCATAATTAAAAAAGTAATTAGTCAGTCGGCTAAAGTAATTTCATTTTTTAGCTATTTGGCCAATTGAGCACATCCAGTCTCTATACTCAATTGATACACTTTTATACTACATTGATACATTTTTACTATATTGATATACTTTTTAAAAAAAAAAGAGAAAGGAAATTCTATGCAAGCACATGCAATCCCTATACTCAATTGATACTATTTTATACTACATTAATACATTTTTATACTACATTGACTTGCAGTGTCCATATACTCATTTGATACTCTCTTACTAGATTGATACATTTTTAGAATGCATGTAAAAACTATATAGTCATATAAAACATGTATCTAAATAATAATTATAGTTAAAAATTGTATAGGATGTGTATAAAAATGTTATAATTATTATTAGAATATGTATATATATCGAAACTGTATCGTTATTATATATAAATATATATCTTAAGCAATTGTATTATATTAAAAGTATATGATATTGTATTTTATTGTATAAATAAGTAAAACTAAATAAAACAAATAGTATGTTGTTTTAATAATATTGGTGAATGCAAAATAATTTGAAAAAAAAGAAGAAGCAATTACTCGATTGTTTAAAAAGAATAAAAAAGAGTAGAATCTTCCAAAAAAGAGTAGAATCTATATATATATATATATATATATATATATATCACTTAAAAAGATTGTCATGTAAATAGTTTAGAATAAAACTTATAAATCTAAACGTTCAGTTGAATTGTCCAACTTCTACTTTAACTTTTGAAAGTGAAATGGACTAAACTTTTCATAATTAAAAAAGAAAAGGAGACAAAAAACATGAGCCCAATAAAGATGAAAAGTCGGCCCAGTACACAAAACGGAAAGGGCCGAATTGTGAGGGGAATATGTGCGCTCCCTTAATGTCTATTTACTGGGTTTTTAAATTTAAGTGCTAGTTTTATAAAATTATTTTAGTTTTAGGTGTTATTTTTGTCCTTTTTTCTTTTTTCTTGCTCCGTCCAATTTGTGTGTTTTACTTTAATTTTTATTTTAATCTATTTAAAAAATAATACAAAATATTTTTTGGCAGTTCTTGAATTTAACTTATCAATAAATACGTTTAAAAATCATATGATTAATGATATTTTAGTATATTATATATAACTTTAGCTTAAGACCGCATGATTAAAAAATCTTTTTTACTTTCTTAAACATCATATCAAGTCAAACCACATAGTTTGTCACAATTCAATTATGGAATCATGTGAGGACCTAATCTATTCTAACTTGATAGGGGAATCCTCACCATACAATCAATTTTTTTGCGGAATTCAGTTAACAATTTTCATAAGTAAGCGAAAAATTCAACTCTTTATAACAACAAGATAATACACCTGACTTTTACAATAGTTAACAAAACGAAGCAAACTCCCAAACTTGACTTACACATGTACAACAACTTCTATACAGTAGAAGGATAAAAGAAAAGACACAAATTCATCTAGAAGGTTAAACACAAATAGATGATGAGTACTTACTCCTCCATTAAAAGACTTCAAGTCAACCTGCAACACACCTACATCCTAAAAGGATGAAGCAAGAGTAGTATCAGTATACCATATGTACTGGTAAGCATTATCAATCAATCAAGATTAGATCACGCAACATCATATAGAAATCACAAGATGAAAATATGAAAATTTTCATATAATAGTTTAACACCAAAATTTACATTTCATACCACGACTCTTCAATATCATAAAACCTTCCAGTTATGCCGTATTAGCTTAGTTAACCAATTCAGTTACAAGCAGACAATTAAGTGATTCTACCGACCACTAATACTGTGGATATTGTCTATCATATCTAAGCTCTCATAAATTCAATTTAAGGGTCAATCATTAGTTATCTATTTCTACATCACGTATATACAAGGTGTATCAACATTAAGAATAACCTAACAAGAAGATAATAAATACAATATTACAATGCATCCAGCAATAATTTTTCTATCCTCTCAATAATCCAACAACAATATTACAAGCAACAATTAGGTATACAAATAGAACTAAGTATCACTACTACCCCTTACTACCACAATCATAACACCTCACAATATCAATTAAGAAATATATCAGTCATGAATTAATATCACAAGTCATACTAGACCCTACAATTGCAGTCACCAGTCATAATATGGACTCACTTTCATCTAAAAATATCACGACTCTCTCTCTCTCTCTCTCTATATATATATATATATATATATATATATCACTCTCTAGTTGTACACATACACTAAAGGTCTTATTTCTATCCAATAGTCAGGACCTGCGGGGGACAATCTTTGTTCATGTACTATGCCGACGTGTCATCTGATCCTTTATAATAATATCAATATAAATTTTTATAGGCATGGCATCCTATAATGAACCTTCAGGTCATTTTTCATATTTACACTTATCTTCACCATTTGAGCTTCTCCGTGGACCAAGTCATTTATGACTTGCTGAAACTGATGGTTCGATTACTGAGTAGTTATTTGATTTTTAGAACCAATTTCCTATTTAGAAGTCTTCGTTGGTTTCAAATGGCCACTGGGAAAAAACTTTAGTGAAACGATCACGAATGCAAATTTTGACTGTGCCAACAAATTCGAAATATCAACTTTAAGTTAGGTAGACCATTATGTGAGACCCACATTTGGTCGAAACGACCTCGGATTAAATAGTCAACTTCACCAAATCCTATTGCTTTATCCCTTGTTTGGGTTAAGTTGTAGTCTGTACTTGATAAAATGCTATGTTTGGGATGTGGTTTTTGCATTTGAAGTATGATTAATATATTCAAATCTTGTTGGGCTAGTGTGGTGACCTTGGAACCGTAAGTTGGGTAGAATTGACATAAATGACCATGTTACTAGACAAAGTTCCTATCTTAGAATTGGTTATGGATTACTTAACATCTAGAAGTTGAACTAGGTACCTTAGCCTTGTTTGGGACATACTTTGCCTAAATATGGAAATTGAGTATTAGAAGTGGGATGGTCCGGTCTACTTAGGCCCAAACTTGTGTTAGCCTCGTGGACCTAGTTGCGGATGTTAGGCATAGTTGAGACTAGTAAACCTTAGTATAAGGTTACTCCGTGGCTTATTAAATGATGATGTAATTTCCCCGAATATTGATATTTGGGAAAATAGAGATACTACTTTCTTTTTGATATGACGTCTGACTTATAAAGATGCTATTTCTCCTTAGACTTGATATTTGTCTCATAGAGATGAGATTTCCTCTTAGACATAAAATTGGGTCCTTAGAGATAATTTTCCTCTTAGATATGATGTCGGGCCTATAGAGATGCTATCTCTTTTTAGTTATGATTATGGGACCTATAGAGATGATATTCCTATTAGATATGACAATTAGTCGAGAGAGGCAATATTCCTCATAAGTCATGATGTATGACCTATTGATAGGATATATATTATAGATGAATACATGTTTATTGATATCATGCCTCCTATGTGAAAGATGATTATATGCCTCCTAGATGTGAGATGCCTCCTATGTGAGAGTTGATTATATGCTTGTTGATATTATGCCTCCTATATGCGAGATGCCTCCTATATGTGAGATGATTAGAGATATGCTAAGACTTATAAATATGAATATCGATACGAGTTTCAAATATGTACATGGGTCTAAGACCGTGATTATGATGTTGTGATTATTTCGGACATATTATTGGGCCAAGGGCCGTGTTATGATAATGATTGGATATTCGAGAATTGTTTATCCTTGTAAATAATGCTATTTTAGTTTATAGATATGCATATATATGTTTATATACACATCTCTCCGGTATGGTATGGAGGAAAATACGGTATGATGCTTATTATTTCACTGATTGAATACTGGTAATGACATGCATAGATTTGGTATATTCATGATTATTATATCGGTAATTGATGTGATTCTAGCCGGAATACGATCTTATGACTGTTCTTCCTACTTAAGAGTTAAGCTATGTGGTAGCTAGTTATTTATTAGGTGACTATAACACTTGATGGTTAGGAATATAATGTTCTAGTTAGTGAATTTTGCTTAGTTGAAATATGGTAGCTAGTGATGGTTGATACGTGGCTAATGATGATGTTGGGTTTAGCATAGGTGAAGAATAGTTGATATTGATGACTAAGTCCATGATGTCGATTAGTTGTTAAACGAGGAGTTGTGCATTAACGAGGCTAGAAAGTAAGAGATGTTAGTGATAAGAGACTAATAGTTAATAATGATGAATAGTTGATAACGAGGATTTGTTGGTAAACAATGGTTAGCTAGTGAATGGTGTAAGTGAATAAAAGATGGTTAGATGATAAATGGTAGTGTGTTGACTAATAATGGTTAACGAATTAGGATGATTAGTTGATAATGTTAATTAGTGGATAAATGACAATTATGGTCTAGCGATGAACCTTGACTAGATGCTTGGTAGTGGATATTTTAAAAATAATGGTTAGTTACTATCCCATGAATAAGGGTTGTGTGAAGGATAATATTAAGGCTAATAATTAGAGGTCATGTGAAGACTAGCGAATTAGCGGTTTAATAATAATAAGCGTTTGTTAGCTAATAACGAATAGTTGGGAAGTATTGACAAGTTAGATGTTTTATGATGATACGATGATTATGATGAGTATACTAACAGGCTTGTAGATTTATCCTCTTTTTGCCACGTCTTTAGCACGTGTGTCTATTATATGTCTATAATTATATGTGTAATATTTACACCCGGCAAGGCCGGAGGATACTGTGATGATATATTAATACCTGGCAAGGCCGGAGGATATTATGATGATGATATTTAGCGGTGGCAAATGGGCGGGTTGGGCTGAAGTTGGGCGGGTCAAGATGGGCTGAACAAATAATTGCGCTAATGTCCAACCCTGCCCAAATGCATTTGGGTCAAGATGGGCTGCACAAGATGGGCTAAACTATGGGTCATGGGTTATAACTCAACCCGTCCAAATGTATGTTTAATCAAATTAAAAACACCAACAAGTTTTTTTCCTTTTTCTGTCTTGTTACCTTTTCCTTTTTTTTTCTTTTTCATTTTTTATTCCATTTTTTGTTTTTTTGTTCTTTTTTCCTTTTTATTTTTTTCTATTTTTCTATTTTTTTTCATTTTTAATCTATTTTTTCTTTGCAACCTTTTTTTTATTTTCTTTTTTCTTTGTTTCATTTTTTTTTTTACCTTTTTTCATTTTTTTGGTAATTCCTTTTTATTTTCTCTCATTTTTTTTTATTGTTGTTGAGGTATTTTATATTTTATATATTTTTTATATTTTATATTTATTTGTATCATATATATTTTTACAACAACAACAAGCCCAGTATATTCCCACACAGTGGGGTCTGGGTATCATATATATTTCAAATAAATTTATTATTTATATTTGAATACTTTACCTGTGAATATAATTTATCATTTGTATTTGTATACAAATAGTTATAAAGAATAATTGTAGTTACTTGAGTCTAAAATATTTAATATGTAATATGTCATTCAATGCAAATGTATTGTTAGTATTTATATTTCAAGTTTATCATTTGCATTTCTATAAAAACAAGTGTCATTTTTATGTGTATGGTTCAAGTTGTATAAACATGTATCATTCGATACAAATGTAAACGTTGTATTTATCATTTATGTTTGTATTGTTTAATTTGTATTAATAAAATGCAATACGTATCAATGAAGATAAATCGTATAAGATATAAATAATGGTGAGAACTATAAAATATAAATACAAGTGTGAAATATAAAATAAAAATATAAATACAAGCGTGAACTATAAAATACAAGTACAATTGTATCAACGAATACAAAAATATAAATAATAATGTGAACTATAAAATACAAATACAAATACAAGTAGAATTATAAAATACAAATACAAATGTCAACTATAAAATATAAATACAAATACAAGTGTGAATTATAAAATAAAATGCAATTGTATCAACAAATACAAAAATATAAATGATAGTGCAAATATAAATACAATAAGTTATTGTGATATTTTTGTTATCAATCATAACTTGTGCTCCACATAGACATATTTTTTTAAATATAAATAAAATAAAATTTAAAAAAAGAGAAATAAAAAATTAAAAAAAGAAAAAAAAGAAAGAGAAATACAAGCTATAGATAGAATATAGAAAGGAAAAAAAAAGAAATGAAAAAAATAAAAATAGAAAAAAAGAAGGAGAAAAACAAAAATAAGAAAACAACCAAAAAAGGAGGAAAATATGAAAAAGAAAAAAATACAAGAAAATAAAAAAATAAAAAACTTAAAGAAAATGAAAAAGAAATAAAAGAAAAAAATAATGGTGAATATAAATACAATGACAGGTTATGATGTATCTGTCGTCTTTCATGACTTGTACTCGACGTAGCCATATTTTTCAAAAGTACAAAAAAAATATAAATTATAAAATACAACAAAAAGAAAGAGAAAAAACAAAAAAAGAGGAAATTTAAAAGGCAAAAAAGAAAAAAAAGAAAAAAAATTGAAAAGAAGAAGAAGTAGAGGCTAGAGATAAAACAGAATAAAAAATTAAAAAAAGAAAAAGAAATGCTATAGATTGTAATTTTGAAAGTTCGGGTAGAAATACTCTCATTTTGTTGAAACCTAGACTATTTTGTAAGTCCCCCATTAATAAAACATGATTTTGTAAAACCTTTAAGCAATTTGATGGGTAAAGTTTAGGCATCATCATGAGTCTATTTGGGTTGGTGATTTGTAATTGATTCACTTGGGCTAACCCAAATTAGCCCATTATTAAAATTACTCTTGCCCAAACCCATCAAGCCTTGGGCGGGCATTTGCGTTTGGACTAATTTTGCTACCCCTAATGATATTGATACCGGACATGGCCAAAGGATGCTATTATGATTTATTGATATCCGGCAAGGCTGGAGGAAATTGTGATGATGATATTAATACCCGATAAGGCCGGAGGATATTGTGATGATGATGTTGATACCTAAAAAGGTCGGAGGATACAGCGATGATATATTGATACCCGACAAGGCCGAAGGATATTGTGATGATATATTGATACTCGTCAAGACTGAAGGTTGATTATGCTGATGATGGACATAATGATGACAGTTATGATAGAGATGGTTCTGATGACGAGATTGTTTACTTTGCATTCATTCTTGCATGCGCATTGCCTATCACTAGTATGAACCTATTTCTATCAGCCAGTATGCGACGATTGCATAGATATGGTGAAGAGTATGCCTTGTGTTGTTGTATATTTATTGGAACTTCCGAGCCTAAGGCAGCGGGGGTACGCATAGACTTGGCTAGGTATTTGGTTGTCCAGAGTGGCCAGTTATTCACGTTGTTATTGATATTTTTATTATCATTGTTATGATCATTATTATGGCTAGATTATGACAGATTGTTCATTGATCCCGTACCGAGATTTGAGGAATGTTTTCGACCTCTTCTATCTAATGATTACACTATTATGCACAATTATTTCATGTCTATCAATATGGATTATAAACCTTAACCATGATAGCCTTAGATCTTAATAGTATTATAATGAGGTCTTAGAATAAGGATATGATGATTTAGGATATGATGATTTAGGATATGATATAAGATGACCTCATGTGTGTATATATATATATGTATGTATATATGTAGCTATATGAAGTGATGGCACTACCGTATATCCCTCCCTTCATTTGTCATATTGTATATTCGTTTCTTGGTATTGTATATTGCTATATATCTTTCTTCGTGCTTCATTCGTATATTGGTTTGGAATATACGGTATAGTGTTGACGTCCTAATGAATATGGATGGGATAGGATAGCTCACCCTGATACTTCCTTAGTCTTATAATGTTAGACTCTTGGACTTGAACATGATAGTAATCCTTTATTATTCACATTGACTTTTTATATGATTTTCGGACTCTTGGGTGTAGATTCCATTCTGTTTATATGTTGTATATATCTACTTTATCTTTGGATTTCAGTTGGCAGTTGCTTACTGAGTACCATTCATTTGGTACTCATACTACACTTCTGCAGCCTGGAGAACTTAGTATGGGTTATTAGCGTTGATGTGCGCATCGTGCGGAGCAGCCATGGTTCGAAGACTTAGAGTGAACTTCTAACGTTCATAGTATTACTCATCTCTCTCTTATGCATTAGACTGGTCTCTATATTGTATTTAGAGATAAGTATATCAGTGTATTTCTCATGATAACTCACTTTTGTACTCTTATTATATTAAAGTCTCTTGTACTGCTGCCACTAGGTTTTGGGATTCTATTATGTATTGATCTTTATTTCACCTATTATGTGTTCTTTTCCTTATATTATTGAGTATTCCGTTACTTGCCATTTTCAAACTATGGGTTGGCTTGCCTACCGGTGGGTTGTGGTAGGCGCCATCATGATTTGAGGAATTGGGTTATGATGCATCCGATCCTCAATAATAGCATAAATATAGTATATGTACCAACTTGACACCTACTCCTTAATAATAGTATAAATATAGTACACGTACAGACGTGCTCGTCTGAAACCTTATCTCGAACAGGAGTCACTCATAACAACAATGTTTATTTCTTTTTCTTATCTTTTGCAACATATCATAATATGATTTTTCACACTTTTCTATCTCTCAAGATAGCACAATATATTTACGATACACCTTTCAATCATAATGTATGTAAATTCAAGTTCAGTATTCAATAATTTATTCATTCAAGCATTAACAACCATATCTATTAGTTACAACTATGTTTGAAGATTATCCATAAGTCATTCATTCAAGCCTTATCAAATAAGTTACCAATCAATCAGGGGTTATGTCCAAAGCCCAATCAACTGTTTATTCATTCAAGCATAAACACCATAATCATCAGTCACAAACATGTCCAAAGATCAATCAATAAGCATTTAATTTAGGAGTTCATATGCAACCAAATCGAGTCTATACTCTAATTCAACATACATAAATTCATTAACTTTATCGACCCTATTTTATTAATATCAAGACCAGTGGATTTAGTTATTAAATAGTAACCCTTAAATTCAAGTCATTACTAGTTCAAGGTACCACTTCATAAGTTGATTATTCAACCATTCGATTTACAGTTCTAGATTTAGTTATGTGCATTTATGCATATTACTCCCTGAAACTTAGCCAAATCTATCTTTAGGTTCTTTAAGTTATGATCTACATTTCTTCATCGTAATAAATTGTCATAATAATATTACAGAAGGAAGATCACACATTCAAGAAACACTCAAAATCAGTTTCACATTTTTAAGGTGTTTACGCGAATTTTTATATTACAAGTTTACATAATCTCTCTGTCATTACTCACATTCACATAATTCACATAAATCCATCATGCAGGTCATGCAACACAGACATCCATTAAGTAGTTCAAACACCTGTATATCAACACACAATTAGATCTCATTTACTTAAATGTCATGTTTTTATCTATCTAAGTATCTTGCCCGATTGCCTAATCACGATTCTCTTGTCAAATCTATATTTTGTATATATTTACTAACCACAGTCTACTACTCATAAAATTATAACCTACCTTGATAGAAGATCTTTGGATAAACAAGCTGCACAGATGTTTTTTTCTTTCCTTCACACCTCAGAACGTTCAACATCTAATAAATAAGTAATTATAAGAGTAATTAGTTATTTATTCTTTAAACAAAAATTTTTGTGTTTTTTTGACATTTATAGTTTTTTTCATAACTACCATAAATCATTATGAATTTATGGGGCTGACAGTTCAATCATTGGGGATTTTGTTTGATTTTTAAAGTCAATTCACTACTTTGGAACTTTTGTCGTTGAGAATTACATATCGAGCCTAAAATTTATTCGAAAGGTCATGGACGCCAATTATGAGAGTTCCTTTATCTCTAAAGTATCAATTTTAGACTAGAGGGACCTTTGATTTGGGTATCAATACTTTCGAACTCATTTTGGACTATTAGGTCGAATTCGATTAAAATAATCGTTAGATGTGGGACGCATAAGCGATCGAAACAACTTAATACAGAAATTTCAATATCTTTGTTGAGTACGAAATATCAAATTTAGTCGAGTAGTATAGTTCATTTATATTCACAGGATTCTGAACGAATCCCGAAGGTCCGATTGAAAAATTGACACTTAAGCCATTTTGTTGGTATAAAACAAAAATTGCCTTCTCATTAGCAAGGCTATCACGACGCCAAAACAAAGGGTCATGATGGCACTTGTCGTGGCAAACCTTGACATGTAAGCCTATCACCCAAACTGATATATAGGGGGAAAAGATAGAAATAACCCCAAGTCAAGACTTTTAGAACGAAGCCGAATCATACAAATATAATAAATATAGAAAAAATAAAGCCAATAACAATCCATAACTCTCAAAACCTGATGTCAATGGTGTAAGAACATGTAATGCCCCGCAACCGGGTCCTGGAACGTCACATGGTGCTTAAGGCTACAAGTAGCCCCAAGCTAACCCTTTGAGTCTTCTACTTCATCTATTAGCTTACTTAGAGATAAAATGCATGAACTCAACACTGTGATATCATAAAATGAGAAATATGAATGAAATACTTGGTCTGAACAAACTACAACTCAAAGAAAATCTCGAAGTGCTGATAATCTGATGAATAGTCTGACAAACCTCTACTACTCCAAACTAGAGATCCATTGGGACCGGTCCCCAACTGACTCATACTTAACTGGCAAGAATTAAATAACTACTAAATAAAACTGGAAGTCTGAGAATAACCGGTCCCTGAAACATGAGGACTTACCACGACTGATATGTAGATAGGAATCCTCAAAAGGATCACTGGTGAGGCTGAGACTAAGAACCTGAACCTACATTACGAGAATATGTGGCACATAGACAAAATATTTGGGTCAGTACTTTGGGAATGTATTGAGCATATGGGGGAGTGTGCAATTAAAATAATCAATATTATAAGCTTTTATAGAAAACCTGCATGGTGTAAATCATACTCACATAGCTTGAAATAAATATATGCCATAAGACTCATAAATCATCATGCTTTTACTTAAAACCTCAAATTATCATGACACCTAAAATTATTAGGACCATAGCTTTCAAAACACTTATACTTTCAAAACTTTGTAACTTTAAAACTTTGTAACTTTAAGACTAAAACTCTTTGAAACTTGGAAGACTTTAGGACTTAGAGAACTTTAGGAACTTAGGGAGTTTCTCTTAACTGACATAAACCATGTGAGCTACATGGAGTCCAACGTCTTACCCACGTTGGGAAGAGCTGTTCTATCCTTGCCATTAGATAAAACCTTAACTTTAGTGATCGCTATCTTAACCCACTTGGGGTATATCAAGAACCTACGGGGGCACATAGTTCTGGGGCATGAGACCTCGGAATCAAGCCCAACTCGGTGCTAAATACTACTCCCTTACTTAGCTCAGAACTTTAGAAAATCCACCTTAAAATAATTCAACAATATATATATATATATATATATATATATAATGGGAGCCAAAATGCATCCCCTTTACTTCAAACTCAAGAATGTGGATTTCTATCTTAACTTACAATCAAAACTCACTTCTTGATATTATTTAAAAATCACTAACAGCTCATTCTCAAACTCATGCTTTAACCATAAGGTTCAATTCACAATAATAGGACTTGAAATTCTCAAAACATGATATAGACGTTGAATTATGCAACTTAAACCATAAATTGACAATTTAAACCATTAATATGCATAATAATATTACAACTCAAAGCTTGGGTAAGACATAGTTTCACAAAAAGACTCACCATATAATAACATAATAGGAATTCTCCATGAATTTATGAAATACTTTACGAAAATATGTAGCTTTTGGGCATAAGAACAAAAGGGTGTTCTTGTTCAAAACCACATACCTTAAGCTTGGAGATTTTGGATGACTTTAAAAATTTCGAAAGGTTATTCACGAACTATTGGGTGTCCCTCATAGCCCTCTTAACGGGAAATTCAACTATGCAAGAATTATCGAATTCTCATGGTTGAATCTCTAGATAATTGGGTTTTTATGTTGAACCCCTAACCTTGTGGTTGAAGGTGTGCAGAGAATTTTGAGATGTTTAACTAAAGAGAATGGAAGATAATTCGCTCCTTGAGGATTGTAAGTCATGGAAAGTGAATAAAAAAGACCAAAATACCCTTACTAAACCGCTTCCCAGTTGCTAAAAATCTAAGGCTGACGACATTTGTGATAGGCCGTCAGACTTGTGATAGGTCATCACAAATGTCATAACTGGGGGGCTGGAATTGATGGATTTCTGCCTAAGGATGACGACATTCGTGATAAGTTGTCACACTTGTGATAACTTATCAGAAATGTCATCACTGGGGGCTGGATTCTGCCTAAGGCTGAGGACATTCGTGTTAAGTCATCACACTTGTGATAAGTTATCACGAATATCGTCACTCAATTTTCCAGGCTGACATGCTGGAGTAAAATGGGTATAACTTTTTGTTTCGGTATCGAATTTAGGCAAAATTGGTATTATTGGAAAGCTAATTCAATTATCTATCTGTTGGTGGGTCATGAGCTTAGAAATTCATAGTATAACGATAGATATACTCGTTTTAAGTTGACTATACAAATATCCTTCTCAAGAATTCAATCGGCAAGGCATGTTTTGATTCGTCTAATAGCTAGGACACTTTTGAGGTCTTAGTACTGATCAAACTAGATCATGTAACTACCAAATCACTAACTTTATTTCTAAAGCGCTTGAAGAAGGGTTCTACTATTAGTTGAATTTCTTGGGGTATTACAATATCTCCCCCTTGGAAACATTTATCCTCAAATGTCACTAATTAAGCTAGGAATGCAAAGAAACTGAGGATGCACAATTGGAATAGTTTTCTAAATTGAATCTATGTCATTCTAAACTTTCGAGTATTTCTGAGAGTGCACAAATTTGCAACAAAATAGCTATATACCTGAATCTTTGGTTAGATAGGAGCTGAATTAAGAAAAAATAATACCTTCGGCTTACTTTGAACTTGTGAAGAAGAGGTGTGGATACTTGGATCGTATATCTGCTTCGGCTTCCCAAGTAGCACCCTCAACTGGTTGGTTCCGCCATAAAACTTTGACCAATAGAACTTCTTTGTTCCTTAGTCTACGGACTTGGTAATCTAGGATCTCAACTGAAACCTCATTAAATGAAAAGTTATTCTGAACATCTAAGCTATCTGAAGAATCAACAATGATAGAATTACCAATATGCTTCTTAAGCATGGAAATATGGAAAATAAGATGAACAGCTGACAACTCTGCAGGTAACTCAATTTCATAGGCTACCTTCCCAACATGGCTGAGAATTCTGAAAGGACCAACGTAACGGGGACTAAGTTTCCCCTTCTTCCCAAACCTTTTCACCCCTTTTATGGGCGAAATTTTTAGATACACCAAATTATTAACTTTGAACTCAAGGTCTTTTTGTCTTACATCTGTATATGACTTTTGACGACTCTGAGCTGTCTTTAACTTTTCTCTAATCAACTTCACCTTCTCCATCGCCTCAAATACTGCATCAGGTCCAACCAAAGTAGCTTCACCTACTTTGAACCAAGCTATGGGTGACCTATATCTCCTACCATACAAAGCCTCAAATGGTGCCATCTTGATACTTGCATGGTAACTATTGTTGCAAGAAAACTCTATTAGCGGCAAATGCTCATCCCAACTACCTTTGAAATCAAGGGCACACGCTCTCAATATGTTCTCTAAAGTTTGGATAGTCCTCTCAGCCTGACCATCTATCTATGGATGAAAAACGGAACTCATATGAACTTGGGTACCAAGACCCTTCTGAAACGTTCTCCAGAACTGAGAAGTGAACTGAGTACCTCTATCCAAAATGATAGACAAGGGAACTCCATGCAACCTGACCAACTCCCGAATATATAATATAGCATAGTCCTCAGCTGTATAAGATGTGTGCACAAGCAAGAAATGCGCTTACTTAGTCAGCCTGTCGACAACAACCCAGATAGAATCATGATGGCATTGAGAAAGAGGTAAGCCAGTCATAAAATCCATATTTATCTCTTCCCACTTCCAAGTTGGGATACCAAACTCTTGCGTCACACTACCAGGTCTTTGGTGCTTAACCTTAACCTATTGATATGTTGCACACTTCGCCACAAAATTAGCTATATCCTTCTTCATACCACACCTCCAATAGATTTTCCGTAAGTCGCGGTACATCTTGGTAGTGCTAGGATGAATAGAATACCGCGCACCATGCGCTTCAGCCATAATTCTCTACCTCAGATCACCAACATCAAGAACACATAATCTACCTTGCAACCTCAACACACCATCTCTCCCTTGAGAGAAAACCTCTACCTTGTGTTCCTTGACTGACTCCTTCAGTCTGACCAAGCTAGTATCTAAGTCTTACTTCTCCTTCACTTCCAAAACCAAAGAGGATTCAGAACTACTCTGCACCAATATATTTCCCTCAACGGAATAAAGTAACTTAACACCCAGTCTACCCAGACGATGCACATCACGAGCCAACTCATTCTTACCTTCCTCCACATGTGAAACACTACCCATAGATATCCTGCTAAGGGCATCTGCCACAACATTGGCCTTGATCGGATGATACAAAACACTCATATCATAGTGTTTTAACAATTCTAACCATCTCTGTTGCCTAAGATTCAACTCCTTCTGAGCCAACACATACTGCAGGATTTTGTGATCAGTAAAAACATCAACATGCATACCATACAAATAATGTCTCTAGATTTTCAGAGCAAACACTACAGCAGCCAACTCTAAGTCATGGTGTTAGGTAATTCTTCTTATGAGGTTTCAACTGTCTAGAAGCATAGGCTATAACTTTACCCCTCTGCATTAACACACAACACAAACCAACTTTCAAAGTATCACAGTATACCACAAAACCATCTACACCATCAGGCAAAGTCAACACACGGGCGAAAGTGAGTTGAGTCTTCAACTCCTAAAAACTCTTCTCACAGGAATCCGACCAGAGAAACTTAACTTTCTTTTAGGTCAACTGAGTCATGGGAGATGTAATGGAAGATAACCCTTCAATGAATTGGTGGTAATAGCCAGATAGACCAAAGAAACTTCTACTATCAGATTCAGAGATAGGCCTAGGCCAATTTCTTACAGCCTCTGTCTTTTGAGGATCAATTCTAATACCTTGGCTAAAATAATATGACCCATAAATGCTACAGATCTAAGCCAAAACTCAAACTTACTGAATTTGGTGAATAACTTATGATCTCTAAGAGTTTGCAAGATGATTCTAAGATGGTCTGCGTGATCACCCTTACTTCGGGAATACATAAGGATGTTATCGATAAGCATAATGACGAACATATCAAGATATGGCTTGAACACTCAATTCATAAGGTCCATGAAAGCTGATGGGGCGTTAGTTAGCCCGAAAGACATAACAAGAAACTTAAAATGACCATAGCTGGTTCGGAATGTTGTCTTCAGGATATCACACTCTTTTACTTTAAGTTGGTGATAGATGGATCTAATGTCTATCTTGGAGAAATAACTCTCACCTTGCAACTGATCAAACAAATCATCTATTCTCAAAAGAGGATACTTGTTCTTGACTGTGACCTTATTAAGCTGACGATAGTCAATGCACATATGCAAAAAACCATCTTTCTTTCGTATGAAAAGTACAGGTGCGCCCTAAGGAGATACACTGGGCCTTATAAAACGTTTGTCTAAGATATTTTTAAGTTGTCCTTTCAACTTCTTAAGCTCTACAGGTGCCACTCGATAGGGAGGAATGGAAATAGGCTGAGTGTCGGGAAAAAGATCGATCCCAAATTCTATCTCTCTATTGGGAGGTACCCTAGGGAGATCTTTCAGAAAGATATCAGGAAACTCATTGACAAAGTTGACTGAATGGATACTTGGGGTTTCAGACTTAGTGTCCTTAACTCTAACCAAGTGATAAAAGCAACCCTTAGATATAAGCTTCCTGGCTTTAAGATAAGAAATAAAATGACTCTTAGGAGGTACTGAACTCCCTGACCACTCGAAAACTGGTTCATCAGAAAACTAAAATTTGACTACACGAGTATGACAATCTAAGACGCATAGCAGGAGTGAAGCCAGTCTATACCCAGGATAACATCAAAACCAATCATCTCTAAATTTATCAAATCAGCTAGTGTGACTCTATAAAGGACTATAATAGGATAATTCTTGTATACTTTCTTAGCAACAACAGACTCCCCTAATGGAGTAGAAACTAGAATCAGCTCTGAAATACTTTTAGGACTCTTCTCAAAATTCACAGCAACCAGTAGGGTCACATAAGAAAAACTTGACCTGGGGTCCAATAGCACATAAATATCAAAGTGAAATACACGAAGCATACCAGTAACAACGTCGGGAGAGTCCTCCTGCTCATGATGGAAAGGTAGGGCATAAAACTTATTTTGGCGCTGACCACCAGTAGTACTAGAAGAAACATCCTGAGGAGCTGCTGGATGGGCTACGGGAGATGGTGCACTAGTGGCCTAGGTCTGGGGTCGGGTATCTTTGCTTCCCTGCCTGGCATGTGGGCAATCTCTAAGCCTGTGGCCTATCTTTCAACACTCAAAACAACCACGCTGTTCAGCCAAACACTCACCTGGATGGGTCTTACCACACTTCGCACAAAGAGGGAAGTTGGGCTTGCTACTCATACTCTGCTGAGACCTAGACATAGAAGACCTATTTCCCTGCTCTGGCCTATATCTAGGTGATGGGGCATTAGAGGATGAGGGTGCTGGCATAGAAGAACGACTCTGGAACTGAGGGCGGTTCCCTTCCTGGGATCTAGCCTGACCGTACTTATGCTGTTCAGACCTGGCTCTCTTGTTACCTCTCGCATTATCTCTTTCCCTTATCTTATCCTCCTCTATTTGCTGTGCATAGATCATCATCCTAGATAAATCCATCTCCTTGTTCAACATAGCAGTGTGGCATTTTTTCAGTACTAAACCTAACACACCTATCACAAACTTTCTCATACCAGTTTGGGCGTCGGAGATCAAATCAGGTGCATACTTTGCTAGTTGATTGAACTTTAAGCAGTACTCCTTAACAATCATGAAGCCCTGCCTTAAGTTCATAAAATTTTCAATCTTCGCCTCCCTTAAGTCGAAAGGAAAGAACCTATCCAAGAATGCATTTTTGAATATCTGCCAGGTGATGGGAGCATCATCCTCCTCTCTACTCTTCCTCCAAGAAACCACCCAGTCATACGCAATGTCCTTCAACCTGTAAGATGCTAACTCCACACACTCTTCTTCAGACACATGCATTACCTGTGTGATCTTCCTTATCTCCTTAAGATATAACTTCCGGTCTTCCCCTGCCTTTGACCCATAAAACTCTGGTGGACTCATCCGCATAAAGTTATAAATTCTGCTCAAAATATTTAGTACATAATGCACACAAGGATGGAGTCAAATCATTTAAGTGCATATAACTTTTTCCTTTCAAACAACTTCCTTTAAGAAAGGGGCTACCAATTGTAAGCAAATCACAAAGAATGGTATCCCATTCATGGAGTTCATCCAAAGTATTTTCAAGAGGTAACTCTCTCCTTGACCTACATGTAGTGAAACTTTGATCAAGAATGGAAACACACAATGTTGACATCTCTTGGATCTTTTATTTATTTCCCTTATTTAATGAACACCCATCTTTATTGGAAATGCCTCCCATGCACAACTTGGGTCTATCAAGTGGATTATAAATCTCCAAAAAAGACTTTCCATTATAGACTAAGCATCAAGTTAGGTGTATGGAAATCTCCATATCCCATTACGTCACTGTGGTCAAATGAAAAAAGTAGCGAAGAACATGCATCATGCCAATACTCACTTTCCCCAAAGGAGCCACTTTTACTATTAAGTTTCCCTCTACATGACCATTGACAATTTCATAAGCAAAGAAATAAGTATCATACAAATTAACTTCAACTAAGGTGTCCTCATCCATATACTTATTACCGTATTCAAGATCATCACCACGATTATTCTTAATAATAAAGGCACAAAAAGAAGAAGGAATAATTTCCAAACAAGTAACACCTTCTCTTTCAAGGGATGAATCCTCAAGTAGACACAAAACGCCACTAACATCAAAGGGATTATTACTCAAGTCATCACAAGAATCAAGCAATTCATCCTCATAATTATCAAACTAGGGCAGGGTATCATACAAAGGATCACAACTAAAATCATTTTCATTGAAACAATCACTAATTGGGTTTCTCAAGCATTCAAGTAAATCAAAGTTTTCATCACCTAATTGATCATTCCCTTTTAAAATATCATATTTCTTTTCCTTAAGAGTACTCTCATCTTTAAGGAAGAGATTTTTATCTTTAGGAGGAATGTTGTCACACCACAGTGGGTTGTCATATAGGATATATCCCTCAAGATGAGCCACACCATCAATAATATCCATACCACTAGGTAGTGTATTAGGAGTGGTTTCATTATCTTCGAACAAGATATTGTAATTAGAGAGAGAAGGAACATTACATTAAGAGGAATTAGAACATGCAATTTCACTCTCTAAAAGACAACTATCAAGTGCCAAAGATGTGTCAAACACATAGTTATCCCTATGAGCCAAGCAAAAAATAGGATCTTTACTAAAGGACATGCTCAAAGGGTTACTCCTATTCACTTGATCAATATTTTCAATATCATAACTCACTTGAGGTTCATTAATCACTTCACAAACATCCTCAAGTAGTTGGTTAGTTTTACACACAAGTTGATCAACAAAAATTTCACAAGACAATGTACTATCATTCATCATATTAGCTTCAACACTAGGTGGACTCAAATTCATCTTACAAGAAGAGTCAATTTGGTCATCAATAGGATCAACTAGTATATCTACACTCTCAACAGGTACATTATCAACAAGAGGTAAAAAATCATGATACTCAGATATAGGCAAGCTTCTACTCACACTTAATGGGCTACTAGCCATACAATCATCATTCATATGTACTAAAGTGCAAAAGTTAACTATGTTACCTTAAAGCTCTTAAGAATATTTTTCTTTACCTTGGCTTGAAGGTCCCCCACAAGCTTTGGAAGCAAGATTGCCCTCATCAAATCTTCAAAGAAAATCATCTCTTTTGGTACGTGTTCTCCTCTACTTGCCATGTTGGTACCTACATACATATACTTATTAAAAGAAGGACAAACATTGTTAGATCAGTTAGGTGGCAACCCTCTCACTTCACTCCTAACAACCTCTCTCTTTTCCTCTCCTAGGTTGCCACCTTGCACTCCCTTATTCCTCTCAATCTTTTATCTCTTAATTTTATTTGGCTTGGATTAAGTGGCCATATTTCTCTGATATTTGGGAAGAACAGGTGGAAAATGATTTCTCTATTGGTCCTTTACAACCTTAGGTGAATTTTGCTCATTTGGAAATCTATGTTATGCTAACCAATTGGCACCTAAGCATAAATGTCCATGTTCTAAGGGTAAAATATCAAACCAAACCTTCTTATAGTATCCACTTTGGGTGGAGGAAATACTCACTTTCTCAGAAACTCTATACCCCTCCAAGAAGTATAAAACAAGTAGAGGTTCTCGAGATATCCCTAGATGGTCAATCATGGTTAGGATGATGTACTTTCTATAACCCCAATCATCTAGCACAAGGAGGCATCTCAGAACCCCAAATGTTTACCTTTTTGGAGTGAATATTTCTTCTTGGATCAACATTGTAAATCTTTGTATACCCCATTGGTACATGGGAACTTCTCATGAGTCCTTTTAAGGCACTCCATGTTTGGCTGGACTTTCTTATGAGTTCTCACCACAATAGTATTGGACCTTGAATATATTTAAGTTGTTTTGACTTCACTCATATCATAATCCTCGAATATAATTTCACACTCCCATTCCCAATTTAGGTAATCTTGGGGACCCGACTCTCTTATAAAGATGGGAAGAGTAAGAAGATCTTGAATACTACTATACCCTTCATTCCTACCTTGTTTCCCATTTCCATATGTTTGGGCACTAGTATAAGAAGAATAAGATGTAGTACTCCTAGGCTTTGGAGATGTATACTCTTTCATTCCCATGGAGCAACCTCTACTATAGTTAGTATAACTATTCATATAGATTTAACCTTGATAAAAAGTACTACAAGAAAAGGAATATGAATTAGGGTCCTCATTAAGATTTATAAATAAAAGGGTTATACCTTACATCACCTCTATGATCGGAGTGGGAACTGTAATACTCCTCATATGCCCCATCTTCTTTATAAGAACTTTACATGGCTCTTCATCATCTCCATACTCACTATAAGAATTAGGGTCATAATTCATATTACATTCTCCTTTGGAATAGGATCCCTCATTTTCATCTATCTCTTAATCATGGATATATTCATAGCCCCAATAATCTCCATCTTCTTCGTTGCTATAACTATCTTAACCATAATCATAGTCTCTTATGTTGTAGTCATAATTATGCGAGGCCATCTATCATGACCTGAACTTAGGCCTGGCTGTGATGGGTATCTCAATTCTATCAAGGACCGGAGACCACTCCCTTGCCTAGACAAATAGAACTCAATACACTAGCAGCAAAATAATTTCAAACATATAACAAGATAGAAATAATCAACAACTCAGAAGTATGTAAGAGTGTCAACAATAATTCCTATTCTACAATAATCTACAAAGCCTTTAAAAAAATCCAAAATCAACCTAAGTTAGGACATTCCCCTGATGATAGCCAAAAATAAGTCTAAAGAAAGGTCTATGATAATAGATAACCTAAGAAGTAACGACCTTCCGACATAAGAAGGTTCACAACTTCAAGCTGACTGCTGACAACTCAAAAATTCTATAACTGGACAATAGAAGTAGAAGTGTCTCCGTGTCCTGTATCACATGGGGATATAATATTAGAGATCGTTAGCATGTTGAGCACTAGCATGTAACTCAAGAATAAAGGGATAAAATAATGCCATCATTCAAAATCAACTCAAATTCGATGCACATGTACATATACATGCACAAACACACATATACACATATATACACACACACACACACATATATATATATACGATGTTGGGAGAGGGAATAAGGTTTATCATGAGAGTTGAAACCTTAGCTTGAATTGTGTAGCTTTATCATCACAAAGAAAACCACGGGCTAGATGGGTTCATCTATCCCTGCTGAAAGGGCCCAGTATGTGTAGCCTCATGAACAAGTGATATCTTGGAGGTCTGGGGATTCCTTGTACCCTACGCCATCCAGAATGCAAATATATATAGTGTGATATGAGCACATGACCATTAAGACCCCCACGCCGGTAAACATGGTTTCTAGTGCTCGCCCTATCAGGAATTACACCTCCATGGTGAGCTACACAACCCATTTTAAGCCTAATTAGAAACATTTAAGACATAATCCATCCATAAATTCAAGGAGTCAATTATGAAGGCATCATGAAATGGGATCCCCATACCGACTAAAGATTGTAAGTGAATGTCATTAAGACATTACTTGGGGAATGCTTGTACCCTATACTCCATTATTGAAATAAAATTGCGGTATTCCTTGTACCCCATAAGGTTTTCAAGAAAATCATTCACATGGGGGAATCCTTGTACCCTACAAGGTTTTCAAGATTATTCTTATCCGTTAGCCATTTATGCAATGCATTAGTTTTAAGAAACTTAGACCAAGCAAAAAAATTATTCACATTACAAAACTAATAATGCAAGTGGGTTGGGGTTCTCATCAATTTCAATACTGAAATCCAATTATTTGTGAATCCTTGTTGTAGCACATTGCATTTTTGGGCTATAATTTAGACCATCGTTCCTACTTGTATTAACTCAAAACAAATAATTCCCATGTAAATATAAGTTTCATTATTATTAGAATAGTGTGAGGAGTACTTATGAGGTGAAAAATATTCATAGAAAACACTTAGAGCAAAGTAGAGTTAAGAGCTCTTGATTCAACCAAATTTTGGTATTCGATCCTACAAGGGTAAAGTTTGAACATGTATAACTTTCTGATTATGTGGAGTTTTAGAGCTCAAGACCCATCTAATTATATAAAATTGAGTCCTCTTTCCAACTCATCCAATTTTGCCTTAATCCGACACACAAGCAAAAAGTTATGAGCATTTTCGTGAGAAACCAATGAGGGTCCGTGATTGCAGTGCGTCATGGACCTTAGGTTCATCGATGACCTCCATGAAATGGAGGATATGATTTCTTTATTCATAAGTAAAGGCCCAAGGGATATTTTGGTCATTCCCTGTCACCCCAAATACCCAAATTGATGACTAAATGCTCAAAAAGGGCATTATTTGCCCCATTTTCTTCAGTTATCATACGTAAACCCTTTTCCCTTTTCACTAAGAACAAAATTCAAGCTTTTTTACCCAAGAACTCAAGAATTCAAGTTCCAATTTCAAGTTTTCTTCAAGAATTCAAGATATTAAGGTATGTGGAGTATTCATTAATGGGTTCCTTCCACCCATTGAGTTCCAAAATTCGCTTTTCGTTCAAGTATGAACTTTAAAATATTCTTTGTGAAATTATCCATGTAAATCATAAATTTAATCCATATTTTCTTATTAATTTAAATTCAAGCCATGTCAACATATTTTCCCCATGTGAATTAGGTCATTTCGTGCTTTAAATTTCAATTACCCATCTCATATTCAATTGATCCTATGTTAAAATTTACCAAGCTATGAATTAAACCATTTGAACAAGTTTTACTCTCAAGTTAACACATCCCTACGTTCAAATTCATGTACCTCATTCGTCCATTGAAATGTATTATGTTTTGGGACTCTGAATTATGATTTTCTACTAATGTTTTAAGTGATATTATCTTATTTTTGTTTCATTCAGTGCTGGTGGGTTATGAACACCCGATACCTATGTGTTTTTGTATGTTTTCATTTTCAAGTAACAAGTTAGTCGAAATCATGATTTTATAACCATGTTCAGATCACTATTTTTTTTAATAATAAACTCACCAATATTATTTCATGTTAAATATATCAATTCACATGTTCATGATTTCTTCAAGGTTATGCATGCACTATTATTTTCAGAATACCATGACCTGAGCTTATCATTTATTCGTGCATAAACCATCTTGTATTTTAGTGTTTTTTAGTTGGAAGTAGGATTTAGCATCGAGCAAACCTAGGGATGGGGCTACTCACCAGTTAGGATTGAGATTGTAGTAGCAGTCTCTAAGCTCCAGAACTACATAGCTAGCATAGTATTTTGAGATATCACTCGCCAGTTTAGGATTTACACTCTCTCAGGGGTCACCCACTAGTTTAGGATTAAATCTTTAGTCCTTTGGGACATCAGCCTTGTAGAACCACGTGGTCAGCCAATGTTAGTACCCATGGCAAGGTATTGACACCTTTCTATCTGGGGTTACAGGTTGGACCCCGATTAACTCAAATTAGGGAATGTCGGTTACATAATAGCTCCCACAGTTTTAGTTTAGTATTCATGTCATATCAGTTCAAGTTTGCATAACCAAGTGTATAGATATTAGTTATTCAGTCATACAGTTATCAACTATCTGGATATACAGATAATAGTTATTTAGTTATTTGGATTACAAATTATTTCAGTACATGCTTCACATGGTATTGCATTAAATTTTTATGTTCATGCATTCATACTCAGTATATTTGTATATTCAGATCCTTAGTTTTTTCAGTTTACATTTTAGTTCAGGTATGCATGATTTTGTGTAAATTCCCATTTTATAGTTTAGACCCAGTATTCTTACATGATCCTCAGTACAACTTTACAGCATATCCAACTTTACATGAGATTTACATATAATATTCATGTTTCTACCACTTTCTAGCTTACAAAATTATTCTCAGCTCATGGTTTAAAAATTTTAATATGACTTACCTTCTCTATGTACAAACATGTTTTAAAATGCATATTTCAACAATTGGCTTATGTCCTCAGTTTTAAAGTATATTTTAAATATTTCTATGATTTAGTTCATGTTCCCAAATACTCAGTACATTCCAAAGTACCGACCACATATATGGGTCTGTGGCTACATTTTTTTATGATATAGGTACTAGATGTAGTCTATACACCAGGTTCAGATAGTTCTCAGATAGTTCTCAGCATTCAGCCAGTAGGTGATGAGTACTCTTATTTTGGTAACTCTATTTAGTTGTAGTTCATGTATTGTATTGTATTGTATTGAATTGTATTGTATTGTATTGTATTGTATTGTATTGTATTGTATTATATTGTATTGTATTATATTATATTGTTATTATTCTTATGTACTGATTTATGATAGTTGGAGGCATGTTCGAGCTACCTACAGTCAGTTTAGTGGAGTCTTCATAGACAGTCAGTCAGAGTCACTCATACAATTCAAGTTCTTCCTTCAGATTTATCGTGTTAAACTTTTATAATATCACATGTATTCAAATTTTCTCATGATTATGCTTCTGTTCAAAAAATTTTTCTTTAATATTTAATTTTAATTTAGATCCTCAAGTATCATGCCAGTTCATAAGTTAACTTGGGATCACTTGTGGTTCTAAGCACCATGTTACCACCATGGGGTAGCCTCGAGTCATGAAAAACTTGGTAGCAGCACACAAGGTTCAAGCGTCCTAGGGTGTCTTTGAAGCCGTGTCTAGTAGAGTCTTACAAAATGTTACAGAGATGGTCGTACTTTTCTTTGAAAGGCTACATTTAAGAAATATTTCCCATCTTTCATGTCCTAGATCGTGCAGTATAGATTTATCTAAGAAACATATACAAATTCTTGCGTTACTCTATTCATACCAACTCTGTCTTATCCTTGGGGTAATAGAAATAGTCAAGCCTAAATTCCTACCAATAAAGTTTTATCAAAAAGTCCCCATAGACAGTTATGGGATTGCATGTGGGATCAAAAGGATTCCATTAGATACATTGTGTTCCAAAGTTTTAAAGATTTCATTCGTGCTCATGAAAATCATGCACTAATCCATCGTTAGATGTGCCCTCAAAATCCTTTGTCAGCATATGATCTAGAGTTTGAAGCATGAACCTAGAATTTTAGCAGCAGTAGAGTGAGGGATAATTTTTATCTAAATTCAATAGATTATGCATCCATGGATGTAGAAAGGTGTTGGTTTGTTTAATAGCACTTTTAAAGAGATTTCTCTCTGTTAAAGGAGACTTAGAGTTTCCTAATGCTTTAGTCGGTATAAAGATTAGGCAGTGCTGAAACCTTGGGGGTTGCACCACACTGTATAGAACCAGGTCCCTCAAAGTTAGTCACAGGTAAAAACATAGTAAAGCAACCAGGAACGCAAAATAGTGCAGGACAAGTAAATAACACAAGATTCAACGTGGAAACCCCCTTTCTCAAGGGAGGGAAAACTATGGCTTGACCTCACAAACACCCAAACTTTACTATAATCAAAATCTTGATTACAAAATTCAATGAATCCTAGGTTCCTCCTGCTTGTAATAACTCTACTACAAGCTCAACTTGACAACTCTACCAAGAACACACCTTGATATTGATTAACTCTAATAAATATCTACCTTAGATAACTCTACCTAAGCTCTCTTAAAGCAATAATAAAAGAACATTACTCTTATAACATAAGTAATTCAATTACAATTCAAAACTCAACTCAAGAACACTTTTTCTTTTTGTGTATAAGAAATAAGAACATGATCTATATTTGAGCAATTGAATCTGGATTGTGCTTTTACCTCTCTCAATTTCTTTTTCTAAATTATACAAAAATTGCTTAATGAAGAAACATCTTTTTTCTTTTATATTTGAGTGATGATTAAGGTTGAAATTTAATTAGACCAGGTGTCCTCTATAGTACAAGCAACACCTGCACAGTTTGTTACACAAGAAGACAAAACTGTATAGATACTTGCCAGTTGTACTGTACCCTTGGAAATCCATAGACATGGTCCCTTATAGTCATATTCTCATCATCAAAATAAGATACAAAAATTTTCCCCCTTTTTTGATGATGACAAACCAACCGCAGAGTTTTGAGCATCAATGCTCATATAATATTCATCACATTTAATCAGTGTGATTACCACTACTAAAGATGAATGTCCATCCCATCATGCAACACTGTGCTTCGATAACTTTGGGACCTGGTCCCTTATTTCTATCAAGCTTTGATTACTTACCCCTATTATTATGTACTATTGGTCATTTAATGTATTTGCATACTCCTCCCATCACTATGTAACTAGACACAAACACATCATCACATATGTGTACTTGGTACTTTATCTGTAACATCATCAGTATATTTCTTGAACATACACACACCTGGTCCTTAACATATGAAGTTAGTATTCCCCCATTTGGCATCATTGAAAAGGAAAAATAGTAAAACAAGAGTAAATATATGCACATATTAGTTAATTCATGTCCACTGAGGCAACACTAACATAAAGAATAACTTTAAGAGAAGAGGGAATACATGCAACACACAAATAAAGATTCATTTATATGTAGAGGATAAGTATAATTATAGTGCAGAATTTAAGTGTTCTAGAGAAAAATCCATGGGAATCAAGAAAGGTTAAATAGGCGAGGGGCTTGGAAGGATGGTTTAAAGAAGTAGATCCAGGTTATTGTGATCTGCAGCATGATAGTATGATAATTCCTTGGTTAAATGCCTTATCTCTGCATTCAAGCTGAGGACCTTATCTTTCAAGGTGGAGACTTTTTTCTTTAGGTCAACATTCTTAGTTTTAAGCTTATCAGTGAAACTTGGACCCTTAACAGTCAGATGCTGAATTATCATATTCAGTTTACTGATATCTGCATCCTTAGCTGCTATATCGAGCTGTAATTTCTCTATATCTTTGCTGAATTCCCTTTGGCAGTTGGTTCTTGTGTTGTTCTCAACACGCTCAGTTTTAACTAGTGTCTTTATTCTAAGCATTTTCAATATATTTCTAGGAGTTCCATTCTCACATACAATACCAAAGTGATTAAGACTTTATTTAACCAGTAACCATTAGGAATACCATGTTTTCTATTTTTCCCAAGAACTACTTTGTGTATGTGTTCCATCATTAATGCTGGTAGACTAATATACTCAAAATTATAGAGGTATTCTATGGCATACAAGTCAGTAGCTCAAATAATGTTTTTTTTTGATCTGGGAAAAACAACTTTGTTTACAAAATTAAAGGCCAATTGCAACTCACTCTTGAGTGATTTCCTATTCACTACAGCCACTAATTTACCTTTAATCTTTGATATAATTTCCAAGCACTCTATGGTTATTTCCTTGAGACAGTCCTCACACCACAGATAGGAACATCTAGAATTCTCCCAAGCAAAGCAACATTAATATTTAGCTTCTTCTCTTGAACAACTACTGCCATCTTCATTTTATCTTTAGAGAACTTCGATATGGAATAGAATATTCTAACTGCCTCATCAAAGATTGTGGGAATAGGTCCTTCCATAAGATGCATCTAACCTTGATGTTTTACCATCTCTACTTACTCCATCATTCCAGGTTCTGTTAACATACTTGTGTAAAAAATCCTTCCAGTTAACACCTCTTGATTTCTCAAGAGCCTATTTCTTACTTCTTTAGACACAACCTTACTTATGTCCCCATTTTTCCTTTAGTATATGTGATCACTGATTCTATTTCAGCTACTTTTCTCTTCCTGGGACCAGGTTCCTAAAAATTCTCCTTCTTTTTAGTTAAACTTTCAGACTTTTTTCTAGAATATTTTAGTGTTCTATGAACTTTTTGGTTTTTAGGAGAAAATATATCCCTTTTCGGGCTATTTGATAGCAAGATGAGGTTTTCAGTAGCCTAGGCATCCATCAATGTTATATTAGAAAAGTTTTGATGGCTCAAGGATGATTCTCCATCAATAATTTGAGTGAAGAAGGAGTATGGATTTGGAAGAGTAGGAGACAAAGAGTGGCTTTCAAAAAGATTTGAGAAAGGAATTTTATTAATGCTAATCTCAGTTTTCTTTAAAAGACATAAAAGTGAGGAAGTTTTAGCCATTTGTAGGTCCTTTACACCAGAGAAATATTTGTGACTAGACTTTTCTTCCCTTTTTTAAAAAATAAGAGAAGGGATGAGTATGCCTAGAAATAAAGACAGGAGTAAGCATAGAAAGGATTTTTGAAGGAATTGGATGTGATAATTTTTCAATTCAAGGATGACTCATACTTTCTTTTAAAATAAGACAATTTTTTTGAAACAGAAAGAGAGAGGACACAAATTTATCTTCTAGAACAATCCAAAAAAATGCACATTCATGAAACTGACCTGTGATAAAGGACTAGGTCCATCTCTTTCTTTGAGTGAATCCTTGATTTTGTGAACGTCATATTTCCCTCCTCCAATGTTTTTCCCTTGGGTGTATACCCGCAAAGGTATGATAGTGATTTAGACCAATATGCACCTATTTTACCAAGGATACCTAGCTCTTGAACATAACTAAATTTTGGAAGGGAAGCTGATCTATCTAGTAAATCAGGTTAATTTGATCAATCCCAGCCATGGATTGTTAGTTTTAATACACCACTTCAATCCAGAAGTTTTCCTGAAAAAAGGTCTGAGGACCAGGTCCCAAACTTAGCATCCTTTCCTTCTGCATTACTTTGGACTTGCCAACATCTTTCAGACTCTTTTTTCACCCTTTTAAGCCTACTTTCTGGATAGGAATACTGATAAACCTATGAGATCTTTGACATAGGCTCTTGTTAGCACTCATATCTCCAAATATAAAGTTAAAATACCTAGTAGGATAGTAAGATATGTGCTTCCAATTTGTCCTTCTGAGATGAATTCCACTGGGACTAGGTACCCGTGAATTCTGACTAGACACTTCTTGGAGTTCTTCTAGTTGAGCTGATGTTTATATCTGAGATCTTAGATCACCATTCATCATTTCCTTCTGCATCATTAGGCTCTTGACTATTCTCATTAGTTGCATGCAATTTTTGACCCTTTTTACCCATTCACCTAAGACACCTCCACCTTGAAGTGTCTTGAGAGAGAGAATACAACCAGATCTTCCAATCATAGCTTTGAAAAATTACATATCAAGAAGATTTTTCTAACTACAAACCCTTTCCCCTTCCTGCAAATAAAATCATTTGTTAGATTTGGGAACCTACTTGAGTTTGAGTTCCTAGTAAGAGGACTGAGGTATGATCTACTCCTTCTTTGCCCATCTAGGTAATTAAAACTTCTTCATATTTTCAAAGGTATGAATCCTTTAAGATAGGTATTCACCTATTGGATATATCTGACATTAATTATTCTTTCTCTGAGCCAGCTTTGATTTCTCCTTGATGCGTCCATCTCTTCCATAATGAGTACATAGAGGCCTATGGACCTTGTTCTTCACATCATGAGCAACCTTTCTATGAGACCCAGGTGAATAAGTTTTATGCTGATTCCCAAGGCATTTCTCGTTATTAACTACTTGATTAGTTAAGATAGAAATGATCTGAGAGGATATAGTCCATTGTAGGAATTTTTCAAGTTCTTCCCTCGGACAGACTAGGTCACTCTCTAACTCCTCATTCTTCTGGGGTGCAGTCATGAGATTCATTTGAGAATCCTTCAGTTTCTCTTCAAGTTTAATCTAATACTTTGAGGCTTCTTTCTTTTCTTTATTATTTAAATCATCTACTTTCTCAAGTTGACTCACCAAGCTTAGATTTTTAGATTTCAACTAAGCAACTTATTCCTCTGTTTCAGATATTTGGAAAGTCAAAGCTGTCAACTCAAGATCATAATTTTCTATTTTTTCTTCTATAGCATTATTCTTCTATTTATCACAAGCACCACCTCTTTTTTCCAATTGACTTATTAAACTCTGATTTTTAGATTTTAACTTAGTAACCTTCTCCCCAGTTTTAGATATTTGGAGATTTAAAGCAATTAACTCAAGCTCTTGACTTTTCACTTTTTCTTATAGTGCAATTTTTTTCTTAAGACATAGGATCAATCAACACATTTGCAAGCCTTTTTTTTTTTAAATCTTTCTAGAAGAATAGTTTTTTAAGTTTTCTTTAAAGTTAGAAAGTGTTACCTTATTTTCTCCTTCATCTTCAGTTTTTACCATAAAAGCAAACAAGGAATCAATGGTCACTTTCTCCTCCTTCACTGCCAGGATGGAAACATCTTCCCGTTTCTCATCTTTCGCAGATTCACTAGAAGAATCTCCTCATATTGCTAGAGCCTTCCTTATTGGATAATCAGTTGCAGCCTTTATGCTTAATTTTATAGGACCTAGTCCCTGTTCTTTCATTTGTCACTTCCAGTCTTGAGATATTCTGGATATTCCAATTTGTGCATTGGACAATACTTAATGAAATTCTTAAGACTTACAGATTTGTGACAAACTACCACAGTGCCTCCTATTTTGCTGCTACTTCTACTTCTTTAAAATAGGCTACCTTCATTTATAACTTTCATAATTCTGTTTTCCAAATAGGCAACATCAGTGTCTTCTTCATTAGATTCTAATTTTAGTGACCTAAGTGCCAAAGGTTTTTCCCTTTTTTCTTTTCTCTTCTTTTGTTCTTGCTGCTTCTTGAGTTCATGAGTCTTTAAATTTTCAATAAGCTCATCCATAGTGAGAGTTTTTAGGTTTCTTTCCTCAGTAATAATATGGACTTTGCTTTCCTGGGATTTTGGCACAACCCCAAGAATCTTCCCTAATTACTTATACAATAGAATCACTTCTCCTAGGTAGTGTAGATTATTTATGATAGAAGTGAATCTTGAATGCATTTTCTGTATTGTCTCTCCCTCAGTCATGGTGAAAGTTTCAAACTAGGTAGTCAACATGTCAATTTTATAATCCTTCACATCTGTAGTTCCCTCATGAGTTTTTTTCAAGCAGTCCTAGATTTCTTTAGCATTTTCACATACAGAATCCTATTGTATTCATCAGGCCCTATACCACAAACTAGCAATTTCTTGGTCTTGTAATTATTTTCAATTTTTTTCTGTCTTCATCATCATACTCTCTCTTGATTTTTACTAATATTCTTTTTATTTATCCTTCTTTAACTTAAACATGAGTACTATCAAGAATTATCACCATAGAATCACTATTCTTAGCCATAATGAATTCAAACATCCAGGTTTTCCACCACCCATAATACTGCCCATTAAATCTAGGTGGTTTAGTGGTAGATTGCCCTTCTTCCAAATTAGGTGGACCAGCGATGCTAACCAAATCACTCTAGGTGTGAACTTTTTAGAGTGTACTATCTCTGATACCAATTGTTGAAACCCTGGGGGCTTACACCACACTGTAAAGGACCAGGTCCCTTAAAGTCAATCGTAGGCAAAAATATAGTAAAGTAACCAGGAACACAAAACAGTGCAGAAAGAGTAAATAAAAAAAGATTTAATGTGGAAACCTCCTTTATTAAGAGAGGAAAAACCACGGCTTGCCCTCACAAGAACCCAAAACTTTACTATAATCAAACTCTTGATTACAGACTTTAATATACCTAACTCTAGGTTTCTCCTACTCTTAATAACTCTACTATAAGCTCAACTTGACAACTCTGCCCAAAACACACCTTGATATTGATTAAATCTAACAAAGCTATCTTAAAGCAAGAAGAAAAGAACATTACTCTTATAAAATGAGCAATTCAATTACAATTCAAAACTCAACTCAAGAACACTCTTTATTTTTGTGCGAAAGAAATAAGAACCTGAGCTATACTTGAGCAATTGAAATTGGATTGAGTTTTTTCCTTTCTAAATTTTGCAAAAGTTTCTTGATGAAGAAGTATCTTTTTCCTTTTATAAATGAATGATAATTAGGGTTGAAATATAATTGGCCTATGTGTCCTCAATAGTATAAGCAAGACCTGGATATTTTGTTACATAAAAAGACAAAATTATGTAGACGCATGCCATCTGTACAGTTTCCTTGGACATCTATAGACCTAATCCCTCGTAGTCATCTGCCTATCATCAAAACAAGATATAGTAGGCAGTGACCATAATGATAGAGGAGCTTGTTAAGCTTAAATATATTCATATAATTTTATGTGGATTAGTGTTTCATAATTCCTATCTAGTAGTAGTAGGTGGGTATTAGTGCATAAGAAGTTACATAGGTATCCATGTTAAGTGTTAGAATGTAAGTTTAAATTTTAGATGATTGAGCCAATACAAAGAAGTGTTTGAAATTCTAGATGGTGTGAACTTAGGTTATGGTGATAATTCAGAAGGTTCGAAGTAATAAGTGCTTAAGTTATTATCATGACTATTGAGGCTATAGAAATTTAAGAGTTGCATCTCAGAAGGAAGTACTAGTAGTGGGTTTTACACTTTCATATATAGTCTTTCAAGAGGAATTTAGTATTTATGTGTACCATTATATCTCAGACTCTAGAGTAAAGTGGTTGTAGCTCAATTTAGAGTTTATTAAAGGGGTCCACAGAATTAGAATGACGTCTTAAATCTAAGAGGGAGATGATAGAACAAGAAACCAAATCAGGCTCTCAGATTCTAGTAGTGATGCCAGTGTAATATAGAACATTAGTAGGGGAGAAAGATACCCGACCCATTCTTATCTTAGTATAACTTTTTTGGTACTTTAATCATCAGAAAATCTACTCATTCCTTACAAGTAAGCTCTTTGATCATAGCTCATGCAATTTATATAGAATCATATCTGCTCCCAGTTCCTAGTACGAGGAATTCCCATTTGCTTAGAAGTACAAATCATATTCCATGAATTTATGAACTCCAACCTCAGGTCATGCATCTCATGACTCATGTACTCATGCTTTATAGTATACTCAGTTCCCATAACTCATGGTACACTCTTATTGACCAATGAAATTCAGATTATGTCATGATGTCCTTAATTTAGATCTCTTTAATAAATTCATGCCGTTGATACTCTATTCCTCAAACCTCAGTTATATATCAAAGTTATGTATAGTATTCTTTCATGCTTTAGGTTCTTATGTTATAACCTTTCAGTGTTCTCTTCTTATGAAATTATGGTGGTGAACAACTGATTTAGATAGAAGAGGGTAAATGTTCCTTATTAAGGAAAATTTTATTTTATGCTTGTTTTATCTAAGGCTATAAGTGTGAAGGATGATTGAGGCAAAGCTTTTGATATATGTCATGGTTAGTTGAGAATTCTATGTGTGTCTTGTTGGGGATAGTGCATGGGAGTTTTTATTTATAAAGGTATTAGAGAATATGGGAAAATTTCTAGTTGGGTTAGTTTCCTAGAAGTTCATATATGGTTATAACGATAGGCTTGAATGTCATGTTGGTGTATAAGTGGATAAATGCATTGTGCATTGGTGAATTCCTAGTAAGCGGTTGAAGTTAGTTGTTGAAGTGGTAAGAGTATTATTCTTGAGATGAGAGTTGTGAAAACACATAGGATGTTGAATCCGTGGTTTAGACAAGTATTATGGTGTTATGTGTGGTACCTTGTGACTTTGAGTAGGCTTGAAAATCGTGAGAGAATTTAGTACAGCTCAGACTTTAGTAGATGGAGTTATTAGTGCCCATGTGAAAATTATAAGTGGAGTCAAATGAAGGATAGTATTTTAAAAGGAAGAGCATAGTTGAGGGAGTAGTTGAGAAGAGTGGATAAGCTTGAAAGTTAGCAGTTGCATTATCTAAGGCTTAGTAATTATATCCTAGCATATGTTTCATAGGCCTATATTCCATGTTATAGAGTTATAGCCATGTTGTGATTCCTTATTTAGATATCTCATTCATATTATGCCCAAAATTCTTTGCTCTTTACTATTATTAGAAATTCTTGCAAAGAGTGTTGAAGAAATACTCCAGTTCTATATAAGCTTTTAGTATAATTTAGTTCGTAAAGCCAACAATTTAGTTTATCAATTAGATAGATAAGCTCCTATTATCTTCCATCTTTCCATCTAGCTTTACCGCCCAAAGTTTCATAAATATGGCTAGTCCATGGGGTAATTCATTCACGTCCATGGAAACTATGAATTTAGTTCAGTCCATGAATCATGTCTCCGATTCAAATATTAAATCATGATTCAGTACACAAGTGTTCAGTGAATGATCTCAGTTTTCCAAGTATTCTAGCTTAGACATTGTAATACCTCTTCTACGACCCTAGTCTCATTATCTCATGATTCGTGATTACATAATATACTTGGTGATGCCATGAAGCCCTTTTATTTTTATTCCTATATATGTTTTGTTGAGGGAGAATCCCTAAATTAAAGTTACATACGTTACCTCATACTTCTAAGGCTTCAACAAGTTTCTACCCATCATTCGAGGATGAATGATTCCAAGGGGGAGATAATGTAACACCCCAAATTTTTGGGCTATAATTCATACCATCATTCCTATGTGTATTAACTCAAAATAAATGATTCTCATTTAAATATAAGTGTCATGATCACTATCCTAGTGTGAGGAGTGCTTGTGATGTGAAAAATACTCATAGGAAACACTTACAACAAAGTAGAGTTAGAGCTCTTGATTCGACCAAATTTTGGTACTCAATCCTACAAAGGTCAACTTTGAATGTGTATAACTTCTGGAATATGTGGAATTTTGGATCTCAAGACCCACAAAATTATAGATAATTGAGTCCTCTTTCCAACGCATCCTGTTTCTCCTTCATTCGACACCTGAGTAAAACTTATAAGCATATTCATGGAAATAGTGAAGGTTTGCAATTGCGGCATGTCACGGACCTTAGGCTCTGTGATAACCTCCGCAACACGGAGGCTATGTTTTATGCATTTCTAATCAAAGGACCAAGGGGTATTTTGGTCATTCCTCCTCACCCCAAATACCTAAATTGACAACTTAAAGCTTAAAAAGGGGATTATTTGCCCCATTCCTTGTCAGTTATCATACGTAAACCCTTTTCCCCTTTTCCCCAAGAACAAATTCAAGATTTTTTACCAAAGAACTTAATAATTCAAGTTCCAATTTCAAGTTTTCTTCAAGAATTCAAGCTATTAAGGTATTTAGGGTATTCATCAATGGGTTTCTTCCACCCATTGAGTCCCAAAATCCGCTTTTTGTTCAAGTATGAACTTTCAAATCTTCTTTGTGAAATTATCCATGTAAATCATGAATTTAATCCATGTTTTCTTAGTAATTTAAATTCAAGATATGTCAACATATTTTCCAAATATGAATTAGGTCATTTCATGCTTTAAATTTCAATTACCCATGTCATATTCAATTGATCCTATGTTAAAATTTACCAAGTTATGAATTAAACCATGTGAACAAGTTGTACTCTCAAGTTCACACATCCCTATATTCAAATTCATGTACCTCATTCGTTCATTGAAATATATTATGTTTTGGGACTCCGAATCATGACTTTCTACTAATGTTTTAAGTGATATTATCATCATTTAGTGCTGGTGGGTTATGAACACCCGATACCTTTGTGCTTTTGCATGTTTTCATTTTTAAGTAACAAGTTAGACCAAATAATGCTTTTCACCATGTTCAGATCATCATTTCTTGTAATGAACTCACCAGTATTATTTCATGTTAAATATATCAGTTCACATGTTCACGATTTGTTCAAGATTATGCATGCACTATTATTTTCAAAATACCATGACCTGAGCTTATCATTTTTAGTGCATGTACCAGTTTGTGTTTCAGTGTCTTTCAGTTGAGAGTAGGATTTAGCACAAATAGAACCTAGGGATGGAGGCTCACCCACCAGTTAGGACTGAGATCTTAGTAGTAGTCCTTAAGTTTGAGAACTACATAGCCACCGTAAGATTATGAGATGTCACTCGCCAGTTTAGGACTGGCACTCTCTCAAGGGTAACCGGCCAGTTTAGGATTGACTCCCTAGTTCTTTGGGACATCACCCTTGTGGATCCACATCGTCATCCAGTGTTAGTACTTGTGGCAAGGTACTGACACCCTTCCATATGGGGTTACAAGTTGGACCCTGATTATCTCAGATTGAGGCATGTCGGTTTCATGATAGCTCCCATAGTTTAAGTTTAGTATTCATGTCATATTAGTTCAAGTTTGCATGACCAAGTGAATAGATATTAGTTATTCAGTCATACAGTTATCATTTATCTAGATATACAGATAACAGTTATTCAGTTATTCAAATTACAAATTATTCAGTAAATGCTTCACTTGATCTTGCATTCAATTTTCATGTTCATGCATTCATACTCGGTATATTTGTATATTCAGATCCCAGTTTTTTCCAGTTTACATTTCAGTTTAGGTATGCATGATTTTGTGTCAGTTCCCATTTCATAGTTCAGACCCAGTATTCATACATGATCCTCAGTACAACTTTGCAGCAAATCATGATTTATATGAGATTTACATACAACTTTCATGTTTCTACCGCTTCCCAGATTATAGAATTATTTTTAGCTCATGATTTATACATTTCACTGCGACTTACCATCTCTATGTACAAATATGTTTCAAAATGCCTATTTCAGCAATTAACTTATGTCCTTAGTTTTAAAGCAAATTTTAAATATTTTCGTGATTTAGAGCATGTTCCCATATACTCAGTACATTCCAAAGTATAGACTACATATATGCGTTTGTGGCTATATTCTTTTATGATGTAGGTACCAGGTATACTCCATACACCAGGGTCAAACAGTTCTCAGCATTTAGCCAACAGGTGATGAGTTCTCTTATTTTAGAAACTCCAGTCAGTTGTAGTTCATAAACTGTATTGTTATTATTCTTATTTTTGGATTTGTGGTAGTGGGCATGTCCCAGCCACCTACAGTCAGTATAGTAGAGGCTTAATAGACAGTCGTTCAAGTCACTCATGTAATTCAAGTTCTTTATTTAGATTTATCGTGTTGCAAACTTTTATAGTATCACATGTATTCAAATTTTCTCATGATTATGCTTCCGTTCAACAAATTTAGCTTACATATTTAATTTAATTCAAATGCTCAAGTATCATGCCAATTCATGGGGTTAGCTTGGGATCAATTGTCGTTCTAAGCACTATGTTACGACCAGGGGGTAGCTTCAGGTCATGACACTTCCACCCTAATTTCATTGTTCACAAGTTTTGGGGAGTCCTTGTGCCCCTATTTTCATAGTTTGCAAATTTGGGGAATCCTTGTAACCCTAATTTTCCTTTGTGTTGACCCGGGGATATATCGGAAACAACCTCTCTACTTCTTCGGAGGTAGTGGTATGGACTACGTACATTCTACCCTCCCCAGCCCCCACTATGTGGTAATATATTGGGTTTGTTATTGTTGTTGTTGTTGTTGTACCCCTAATTTCATTTACCATTTCCATCCACCCTAATGTGTGTACAAATTAAAAACTCAAGTATAATGAATCTATAATAAACATAGGAAAAGCATTTAAATCAATTAAATCCGAAACCCTCAACCCATCATTCAAAACCCAACATCAAAACCATGTAAATAATAAACTAATTTTTGTCAATGTAAAAACACCATTTTTGGGAGAGAGAACCATGCCTTAATCACCAAGAAATTAAAAGAGGAAACCACAATTGAGCCCTAAAAGACCAAATTATTGAAACCCTAACCTTGTCTTTGAATGGGAGATTTGAGAGAGTTTGAGAGAGTGTTTACAATTAATAATTATTGGAAATAATGGCCCCAAGGTGTTTTATACATGTAGGGTCTAGGTGGGAAACGAGGGAAATGTCCAAAGTGCCCTTAATATGAGACTGAAAAACTGTTGCCCAGTAGTTACCAGTGACCTTACAAATCGTAGGATCACTCTACGACTCGTAGGATCACCCTACGACTCGTGACATTTGTCGTAGGCTACACAATATCCATGGGCACCAACACTAGTCTGACTACAAGTTGTGCGCTACGGCTCATATTCAAACCTTACGACTCGTTAGAACAAATCATAGGAAAGACAGAAACATTGGACAACTTCTACTAGTTAGTCTACGAGAACTACTGTATGACTTGTAATGAGTTCTGACGACTCGTTGGGTGTTAATCATGACCAACACAGATACTTAACCAAACACACTGGTCAGGCTACGATTAGGGTCCTGCGATCTGTAATGACATCCTACATCTAGTATGATGAGTCGTAGTCTGGGCAGTGAGCTCAAAGCTCAGGGATTTTCTAAGGACCAAAATTCGGGGTGTGTCATTACCCCCCTCTCCTCTTAGGATCATTTGTCCTCGAATGATGAGTCAAGGAATCCATTAGCATGATTTAACACAAAACACAACCACAGTTTTCTTTAACAAAGATATTAAGAAATATGCTTACCTTAAGCATGATTATCCAAGTCGGGGAACAAGAATGGATACTTGGACTTCATGTGCTCTTCGGCTTCCCAAGTAGCTTCTTCAAACTTCTGGTTCCTCTATAAAACCTTCCCCAAAGCCACATCCTTATTCCTTAAACGACGTACTTACCTATCCAAAATTTCAACTAGGACTTTCTCATATGACTAGGAATACAAAATACCCACACTTTCCAAAGGGACAATCAAGGAATGGTCTCCCCCACACTTCCTCAACATTGAAACATGCAAGACTGGATGAATGGAACCCAAACTTGAAGGAAAATCTAATTTATAAGCCACATTACCCATCCTCTTCAAAACAAAATATGAACCCACATAACGGGGACTGAGCTTTCTCTTCTTTCCAAACTGCATCACTCCCTTCATGGGAGACATCTTCAAGAACAACCTAATTGCCAACTTTAAATTCTAAGTCCCTTCACCTCACATTTGCATAGGACTTTTGGCACCTCCGAGCAGTCTTAAGCCTACCCTAATCACCTTCACCTTCTCCATGTCTTGGTGAACTAAATCCCAGCCAAGCAATCTAGTCTCCTATCTATAGCACTACTACACTTCTACAGCCACTACCATACTACCAAGAAGGAGGGCCACTACGGAACTAGAGTACAAGTATCAAGGATGGGAAGATTACTTCTGAATTATGACTCCTATTAGTCATACTACTTAAAATGAGATCTGTGAAATGAGATACAGTACATTAGGCATGAAATACTTTGTAGCATCTAACTAGATCACAAGTAAAGGGTTGTTCTTGCATAAACATAACCTAGCCTGAGTTCTTCAGACTCGGTACAATGAGAAATATTTAGTGCATACATCGTGGGTCATATACGATAAAGCTAAGATTTATATATTCTAAAAGTAGGACAGGGATTACCGCTTGAAACTATTTCCTTACATTCTAAGGACTGAGAATGGTCGCAAGTTTGCCTATATATAAGATCATTTTGGGCTGGGTATAACATAAAATAAATCGGTATAAGTAGAACGTATGGTTCCTTCGAACCAAGCATAAAGTGAGACGTGAGTTCATGGATTATGGGCGTCATAACCTAGAGTTAGAATATTTAAAATCTTGGGTTTTTGAGAACCATTTTCGCTTCTAAGTTCAGGGTTTAGAGCATGGATGTAAGCTGCTTAGAGAACTCAGACTTTAGGCATAGGCACAATTTGAATACGTATGTCATTGATTGAATTTACTCTTAAATTGAAGTGAGAGGAGTTTTCTAGAATAAGAGTAGATTAACCATGACTCTTCCATGGAACTCACCAATATTTGAAAAATATAAGATCAACCTTAATTCACTATCCTATACTTGAGAACATATCCTCTCATTAAACCTATAAGTACAATGCTTCGCACCCTAGAGTATCACTATATATATATAAACGCCAACCTCCCCCACGGTAACTATCATATGAAGACACTACCCTCCAGAGATACTAATCTTAACCTTCGCTAGCCCCTGTAGCCATCACCCTATGAATCACACTCTCATGATCATACACATCCATACTAAGACATTCAATAACATGAACTAGGTACACCTAATATTCACATAATTAAAATCTCATCTAACAAGATACTAACTAGGGTCGACATAATCTTATAAATAAATACTCTTGCCCACCTAATGACTTTGCCCTAATTCATCACTTCAACACTAGACCTCTGGTATATATTACCATTAACCACTCTAATAATTCATAAGTTATCAACCTAATCTTTTCTACACATCTCATCAAGAACTCTAATTTTCTTTCACATATCTCGTATTGCTATCCTCGAGCTAACATTCTTTTCACCACAATCAACATCTAAGGTTTAAACTTAGTAACTAGCAACAACCACGCACTGCTAACAAAGTATCCCACATAATATACTGGTCCACCTAATCGAGAGGTCACCCTAAATTCCCTATCCAATTGTCAATAGGCTATACACATCCGAAGAGGCCCATCTTTCTTACGCATGAAAACATAAGAGCACCATATGGAGGAACACTAGGGTGAATAAAATCCTTATCAAGAAGATCCCTTTAACCTATTCAACTCATTTGGAGAGATAGGGTGGATATCCGGTAGAAGATCAAACCCAAAATCAATTTCCCTATTGGGAGGAACACCAGGATGGTCATCAGGAAACACTTTGAGAAATTTGCAGACCATAGGGACATATTATAAGGAAGAAACCTTCGAGTTAGAATCCTTAACTTGGACCAAATGATAAAGAATCCTCTTGGAAATTAACTTCTAAGATTTAAGATAAGAAATGAACCTTCCCTTTAGCACTAGGAAACTCCCTCCCCGTTCTATAACTGGCTCATTAAGAAATTTGAAAATTACCTTACGGGTTTAACAAACTAAAGAGGCATAGAATGAATCGAGCCAATTCATCCCCTAGATTATATCAAAATCAGCCATATCCAACTTTATCAAGTCCACCAGGGTTTTTTTTACCACAGATAGATACCATACAACCTCTATAGACCCTTTTAGCCACAATAGGATCACCCATCGGGGTAGACATAAAAAAGGGATTCGTAATACACTTAGGACCAAAAGCAAAATAAACAGCCATATAAGGGCCACATAAGAAAGAGTAGACCCTAGGTCAAGTAAACATTACACATCATGAGAGAAAAACTATAACATCTAAGTGACAACACCAGGAGAGCCTATGACTTCTGAAGGGAGGCAAGAACATAAAGGTGATTTCGGCTAGTACCGATACTAGAGGTAGCACCCTTTGGTGCAGGAGATGATAATGTGGCAAATGAAACTTTATTAGCTCCAGTAGCAACACTAGCAGAAGGACACTATTGCTATATATGAATAGGCTAACAATAGTTGAAGCTTAAGTTCCTCCCTTTGTCGCAATAACCAGGTAAAACCATCCACAGAGTATACAAAGAAGATAGGGTAGAGCTGACTGAGCTCCATTGGCCCAAAATTGGGATCCCTGTGCCTCAAATTTGTATTGTCTTAAAAGTAGAGATCACTAAAAGACCTAGGATATGGAGCCCTAATAGTCACATGGGAACTCCCGTAATTCCTCTTCTTAGGCTACTACCTACCATCTCTACCACTATCTTTTTGACCTTTAGCCTACTCTGAACAACTGATTCTCTTACTTTGTCTATCTCTCATCTTTGCTTGATTCCTTCTCCCACTAACAGGACTAGACTGGCGTGATAGAGAGCCACTATTTGGGTTAAGATATGAATAGAATGGTGGATCTCAACATTAGAAATATCTCTTTGAGGTGACTGAGTATGAGCATCACCGGCTAGAGAAGGATCAGTGGGGACTTAGGGAACTCCACGAGGGCAATCAGATCAAGTGACCCTATAACAGGTCTGTACCCTATAAGCAGGATGAGTTCCATCCATATTATCCTCAAATGGGATAGAAAAGTCTCTACGAGCATCAGATCTTCAAGGAGGCATGATCTGAAATGTGATTAGATGGAGGTTAGAGAGTTTTCAAGACCTTAGACTCTATAGCCCAAAAATAGAACACAAGAAAGGAAAATATTCCTAAATGTCTCATAGCCTTTTCCTTATAAGTGTGGTGTCCCTACACACCCATAAAATAGACTCTACTTGACACGGCTTTGTGGACACCCAATTGACCATGAACTTAGGCTCTAATACCAACTTTTTCATGAACCAAACTCAAGCCTGGTCGTGATGGGTATTACAAGTCCATTGAGGACCGGAGACATCCCCTTACCTAGTCAAATAGAACACAATACACTAAAAGTGGAAGTATTCCAAACATATTACAAGGTAGAAATAATCAACAACTCAAAAGTATGTAAGAGTGTAAACAACAATTCCCATCTACAGTAATCCACAAAGCCTCTAAATAGAATCCAAAATCAACCTAAGTTGGGACATGCCCCAAATGATAGATAAAAATAAGTCCAAAGAAAGGTCTATGATAATAGATAACCCAAGATGCAATGGACTTTTAAAAGGAGGATCACTACTTCAAGCTGACTGTTGACAACTTAAAAATCTATCACTGTGCAAGAGAAGTAGAAGTATCTCCGTATCCTGCATCGTGTGGGGATACAATGTCTAGAGATGGTTAGCAGGTTGAAATCTCACATGTAATTCAGGGATAAGGGGATAAAATAATGCCATCATTCCAAAATCAATTCAAAATCAATGCACATGTATACATATATGCATATAAATATATATATATATATGTATGTATATATGTATATATGTACGTATACGATGCTGGGAGAGGTAACAAGGTTTAGCATGAGAGTTGAAATCTTAGCCTGAATTGTGTAGCTTTACTATCATAAAGATACTCGTGGGCTATATAGGTTTAGCTATCCCTATCGAATGGGCCCCAGTACTTGTAGCCGCACAAACCAAAGATATCCTAGAGGTTCAGGGATTCCTTGTACCCTGCTCCATCCAGAATGCAAATATATATAGTGTGATATGAGCAGATAGTCATCAAGACCACCATACTGGCGAACGTGGTTTCTAGTGCTCATCTCATCGGGACTTACACCTTCATGGTGATCTATACAACCTTCTTTAAGCCCAATTAAAAACATTTAACATAACTCATCAATTTATTCAAGGAGTCAATTCTAAAGGCATCATGAAGTGGTATCATCATACTGACTAAAGCTTGAAAGTGAATGTCATTAAGCCATCACTCAGGCAGTCCTCGTACTCCAGACTCCATTATTAAAATCAACTTAGGGCATTTCTTATACCCCATAAGGTTTTCAAGATAATCATTCACTTGGGGAATCCTTCTACCCCACAAGGTTTTCAAGGTTATTCTTATCTGTTATCCATTTATGCAATGCACTAGTTTTAAGAAAAGTAGGCTAAGCCAAAAGATTGTTCACATTCCAAAACCAATTATGCAAGTGGGTTGGGGTTCTCATAAATTTCAATACTAAAATCCAATTATTTGGGAATCCTTGTATCCCTATTTTCATTGTTCACAAGTTTGGGGAATCCTTATACCCCTATTTTCATAGTTCGCAAATTCGGGGAATCCTTGTACACCTAATTTTGTTCACCATATCCATGCACCCCAATGAGTGTAAAAATTAATAATTCAAGTATAATAAATCCATAATAATCACAGGAAAAGCATTTAAACCAATTAAATCTAAAACCCTCAGCATATCATTCAAAACCAAACATTAAAACCCTGTAAATAATAAACTAATTCATGCCAATATAAAAACACAAGTTTAGGAAGAGAGATACATACCTTAATCACCAAGAAATTAGAAGAGAAAACCACAATTGAGCCATAAAAGACAAACTCTTGAAACCCTAGCCTTGCCATTGAATGGGGAATTTGATAGAGTTTGAGAGAGTGCTTACAATTGATAAGAATTGAAACTAATATCCCCAAGGTGTTTTATGTACATGGGATCTAAGTGGGAAATGAGAGAAATATCCAAAGTGCCCTTAATAAAAGACTAAAAAACTGTCGCCCAGTCATTACAGGTGACCTTACGACTTATAGGGTCACCCTATGGCTCATGATATTTAGTCATAGGCTGGACAAGATCCATCGTAACCAACACTATTTTAACTAGGTGTCGTGCCCTATGACTCATATTTCGACCTCATGACTCATTTGATTAAATTGTAAGCAAGATAAAAACATTGGACACCTTTGATTAGTTAGAATGCGAGAACTGTTATACGACTCGTAATGAGTCTTGGTGAATCATTGGATGCCAATCATGACCAACAAATAGAATTATCCAAACACACTAGTCAAGCAATGATTAGGGTCCAACAACCCGCACCTACGACTCATATGATGAGTTGTAGTCTAGGAAGTGAGCTCAAAGATCAGGGATTTCCAAGGACCAAAATTCAGGGTGTTTCACTATTGAATACATACTTCCTTATATTACCTTGTACTTAGAAAATGAACAAACAATATTACTAGTAAAGCTCCTCACCAACACTCGTAAGAATCTCAACTTTGTAATCTTCACAATTAGAGCAACAAATGTTGAAACTTTCTTATTCTCTGGTGATAACTATTGTGTCAATCTTTACTTATAGATGGAGTGGAATATTGTTTGAATGAGTCAAAGAAAGTATGTAAGGACTTGAATCAAGAAGGTTTACCAAAAATAAAAGAGAAAAGCACACAAGAACGAACAAGAAAGAAATCAGACTCTAGAACTAATTAATTAACTAATAGATCAATTATTAGTGTTAATTAGTATTTAAGAATAAAAAAATGAAGTTAATAATCAATCAATGAAGTTAGATTGATGTAACCTTACAAAAAGTTAGTTAGAAGGCTTCATATGCACTTGGAACAAAGTGTAGTGGATCGGGAGTAGACCCAACACATCTCTAGAGTAGGAGGGGCGCATGAGATATTATTTTGGGCTAACTTGGACTGCTTTAGAAGGTCAGGTGCATCTCCAAGGTACCTCAAGCACAAGTCATCCAAACCAGCCTATTGAATAGGCGAAAATGCCCCTTTGTGGTCCCTCTTTTGTCCTCTTCTCTTTGAATATTCCTTGGTACTTGGGATAGGCTTAGTACCAACACTTTTGAACACCTTTTACTTATCTTTCTTAGATTAAACAACAAATTTTTGATTAATATTCAACATGAGTATATTAATCTTCTCAAGAACACCAACAACCATTTTGAAAATCCAAAATGTACAACTTCCTTGTTCTAGCTTGGAATTCTATGAAATTTTAACCATAGGCTCCCGTCAACATTAGGAACACATTGTAATAACCTTTATCCATAAAAAAACCAAAATTTCCTAATTTTAAAACCTACTTGTATTTTCTTCAATCTTTAAAACCGTAAAAATGGTGAATTTTTCAAACCTCTCCAAATGGCACAATCTTTTAACACTAAGCTTCTCTCAACGTTGGGAAAACTTTTTCAACCTCAAATTTCAATACAAAAAGGGTGAGATATTCTCAAATGCATACAATCAAGCTACAAATATCAAGGTTCTGACCCTAATAATACTAGAGGGAACAAATCTAGCACAGAAACAACAAAAAGGACTCAAAAACACAAAAAAATTGTTTTTCTTAAAACATTTTCTTGACACTTTTCTTTTGAGATAACAAATCCAAGATTGATTTTATGGGAACGAAATCATGCTCGGCTCTGATATCAAATGATACAAGACAAAATACGTAAACAAAAATCCAAATGCAGAAAATGAAAGATAAAGGGATAAAATGAGAATAATAGAAATATAGGCACAAAAAAGATAAAAAAGGGCAACTAAACAGAATTTCAAACCCTAATACCTCCATTGTTGATTACGAACAAGCACCCAAATCTTACATTGACCGACAGGAAATCGAAACCCCCTTACAACCACCATTTCTAAGCAAATCTCATCATTGGATTTTCTAAGCACTCAAAACACTCTTTAAAAGTGTTTTATCTCATAAACATCCAAAAACTAACTAAGGAAATAAGCTAGCTCCCAAGTATTTATAGTTTAGGCTAATTATTACACATATAGGACCAAAAAGTGACCCAATGGCAAGAAAAAGACCACTAGGGGATATTTTGACCCGCTCTTGAAATGTTAGAGTAGATCAAAGTTGGATCCAAAATGCCTTGGGCACATATCCTTTCCAAGGGGCTTTTGAGCCCTGTTTTGCACTCGTTTGACCTCGTTAAAGTCCTTTGACCCTCCTTAATGGTAATCTTCATCTATGTGGTGTATTTTAATAGCACAAAGGAGTCGTCAAGCACCTCGAGCATTATATATATCCCATCCAATGGTTTGGAGGCAATTTGGCTTATATTATCAAGCCAATCGAGCAAAGTAGAAAATAAAGCATACAACACACACTATGGGAATGTCACCCATAATTAGAAAATGTCCCATAATGGTATCCCACACTGCTTGTACTAACAGGTCTTATATATTACATATATTGCAACAATACCAGAAAGGCACGACAAATATATATTATGTCACAGACAAGTAGAACAAGGAAGGACAACATATGCAAGATTAATAAGTACAAGTAAAGGAAGATAGAATAAGTACAAGTAAAGGAAGATTAATAAGTACAGTCTTTGTATACACCTACAGAGCTAAAGTTTCTCGATGTAGGACCCATGGGTGGTTCATAAATCCATATACAGTCTATATATCTATATCTGGTCCCCAGCATATCCCTCGAGAAGAGTTTTATAAGATGTCATATTTTTCATCAGAAGAAAATGTTGCTAGTGTTTCTTAGTATTTCCACGGTCGTAGCCATGTTTCATGAATGAGTATAAGGATGTAATGTTCATAACTAACCACAATGAGTGTTTTCACAACCAACCATAATGAGTATTTCCACAACCAACTATTATACCATCACATGAGCCAAATATCCACTCATTATTTCCAATCATCCATGAAATCCAACACGATTCATATGCCAATAGAGTATAAATATATTACAACACACAACTGATACCAAAACACACTTTTTCATCAAACAAAATACAATTATCATCATGTATACAAGACTATCAATATTACATAGGACCACATACAGCCACATGTAACACATAATATTCAAAAACCAACACATAACATCACATATTGGCCCCCACATTGGTACAACACATTAAGATAGACATTGTCAAGATTAGTCCCCACACCCTTAACATGATTTTGTATCAACATTAACTACCCATTCAAGTCAAAAAGAAGTTAAACTATAACCTACCTTAAAGGCCAAAAACTAATTTATAATTCTTTAGTTCAAAGCCTTACTTATCATGAATGGTCTCGTAATCAACCAAAATATGGAAATATAGAATCTACACATTAAAACAAGGCCAATGATACCTATATTGCCTAGTTTCAAGTCGGGGTCAAAACGGACCCCAAAATAGGTTTTAAAAAAGAAGGGCAAATTAGTAACTTTATTTCAAAAATATGTTCTCCATATTTTTAGGAGTATACAGCTGAAAATCCAAGAAAAAATGAGCTAAAAAATGGTTCAAATCAAAGAAAAATTATTTTAAAGCTTTATTAGATAGAAATCATCGAAATCCATTTTAAAATTAAGAATCAAAGTTATTTTAAAGATGAAATTGAGGGAAAATAGATAATTATATGATTAGAAACTCACCCAAGTGAAAAACATTTGACATTCGAGTTTAAATTGGAGAAATACTATTTTTAGGTCTTATGGGCCAAAATCTCCAAATTCCATACTATAATTCAAGTTTAAAACAAGAAATAGATGATAAAGATTAAAGAAAATAATTAAAATAGGTAGTATGAAGCTTACCTAAGCTTAGAAGTAGAGAAAATTGCTCAAAATCATAAAAAACTAAGCTCCAAGTAAAAAAAAAATGGTTAAAAATGGTAAAACCCAGGTATTTATATACCTAGGCATCGTGATCGCAGATCAGGTATCGCGATTGCGGTTCCTGGATGAAAAGGTATCACAATGATGGACCAAGTGTCATGATTATGACATATATCTATAAGCCCCAATCGCAACCACAATAGGAGCATCGCAATTGGGGGTGCACTAGCTGAGGACTTAGTGTATTCCAAGTCTTCGCGGGCCCCTCAGGATCTATTCAGAATTTTAAAAATGCAAATGAACTATGCTACCCTATCAAATTCAATGCTTTGGACTCAATGGAGATATCAAATTTTTAAAAAGACATCATTTTCATAAAGTTGACCCCCGAAATCCAAAATCACAACTTTCAAAATTGAGGGTCAAAATGAGATTTAAAAGCCATAAAACCATACCAACAATGTTACCACCATAAAATTGACGTTTTGGAGCTGCTAGAATTGTTCATTCTACCATCTATTACACGGATCAAAATTATCAACTAAAATTAACTATAAGGCTTTCAAAGCCGCCAAAAATCACAATATCACATAAATGGCATCAAAATATATCAAGAATCATGCCAATCATCCCCACAACCTATAAATATACAACACAATCATATGGAGTGGTAAAATATTCAAATTATATAGAAATAAAAGTTTCACATATTTCATCAAAAATTCAGGTCATTATAAAGGCCTTTCCCGCATTTGCGAAGCCCTTGGAAATTACCTACCATGATCGCCAGGACGTGATCGTGTCTGTGAAGGTTATGGACCTTGGTTTGGTATTGGTTTATCTTGGTGGTTTGGTTGGTACAGTTTAGTAGATGGGATGACTTGGTAGGGTTGGTTTACTAATAGACCTATCCCAAAGTCAGTCCTTGTCCAGTTATGCTATCTTGCTATTTGTTTGGTATTCAACCGACTTAAGGTTTGCTGATGGTGTTCGTTAGAGTAACAGGGAGTGGTCCCCAATTCTGGTTAGACTTGGGATACCCATTACGACAAGGCCCCTAGTTGGGTCATGTCAAGTTGGTATCAAAGCTTTAGGTTCATGGTCAATTGGGAGTCCACAAAGCCACGTTGAGTAGAGTTTCTTTTAGGGCTGTATAGAATGCCACACTCATAAGAGAAAGGCTACAAGGCATTTAGGAACTTAAGGATCTTCTGGATAAGGGGTTTATTCATCCTAGTGTATTCCTATGGGGTGCACCGATGTTGTTCATGCATAAAAAGAATGGTTACCATCGGATATGCATTGATTATTGGTAGTTGAATAAGGTCACAGTTAAGAACAAGAATCCTCTCCCAAGGATAAATGATCTACGTGATCAGTTGTAATGTGTCAAGTTCTTTTCTAAGATAGATCTTTGGTTTGGGTATCATCAGCTAAAGATCAAGGAGGTGGATATCCCTAAGACAACTTTTTGTATTTGGTATGGGCAATTTGATCTTTTTGTAATGTCATTTGGATTGACTAATGCCCCGATGGCATTTATGAACTTGATGAATAGGATTTTCAGGCAGTTCTTAGATCTCTTCATCATTTGTACATTGATAACATTCTGGTTCATTCCAAAAGTGAGAGGGATCATGCTAATCATCTCCGTGTGGTATTGCTAGCCTTGAAGGAGCAACAATTGTATGCCAAGTTCTCCAAGTGTGAAATTTGGTTAAATATTGTGACTTTTCTTGGTCATATTATTTCTAGTGAAGGGATCATGGTGGATCCACAAAAGGTGGTAGTGGTTGATCGATGGCCTAGACCTACGACTCCGACCGATATTCGGAGCTTCTTTGGTTTGGCTGGGTATTATAGGAAGTTTGTGGAAGGATTTTCATTAATAGCTGCTCTTTTGACTAAGTTGATTCAAAAGAAGGTTAAGTTTTCTTGGTTGGATGCTTGTGAAGGGAGTTTTGAAAAGTTGAAAGATAAGTTAACTTTGGCTCCAATTCTAACTTTGCTGAAAGGCAATGATGGATTCATGGTCTATTGTGATGTATCTCAGGTAGGTCTTGGTTGTGTTTTAATGCAACATAGAAAGGTGATTACTTATGCTTCCACAAAGTTGAAGGCACATAAGAGAAACTATACAACTCATGATTTAGAGCTGCTGGCGGTAGTTTTTGCCTTGAAAATCTGGCAGCATTATCTGTATGGAGTGAACATAGACATTTTTTTTTCATGTGTTCGCTCAGAAGGAGCTCAATCTCAAACGGAGGATATGGCTTGAGCTTCTCAAGGACTATGATATGAGTCTTCATTATCACCTAGGTAAGGATAATGTAGTTGCTGATGCTCTTAACAGGTTGTCCATGGGGAGTTTGGCTTATATGGAGAAAGAAAAGCGTGAGTCGGTGAAGGATATTCACCGCTTGTCTAATCTTGGAGTTCGCCTCTTGGACTCCAAGGATGAAGGTGTAATGGTACAAAAAATAGTTTTATCGTCTCTTGGTAAAGAAATTAAGGAGAAGAAAGGTGGGAAAAAGATAATGGTGTTTGAGATCAGTGGTGATGGTATGTTACGGTACCAAGAAAGGTTGTGTGTTCCTGATGTCGACGTCTTGCATCAAAGGATTTTGGTTGAGGTACATGAGTCGTGCTATGTTGTTTATCCCAATTCCACGAAGATGTATCATGATCTCAAGGAGGTGTATTAGTGGAATGGTATAAAGAGGGATGTGGCTCATTTTTTCATGAAGTGCTTGGTGTGTCAACAAGTTAAAGTTGAGCACATAAGACTTAATGGGTTATATCAAGAGATTGTTTTGCCCAAATAGAAATGGGAGGTAATCAATATGGATTTCGTTATTAGTCTTCCTCAGTCTCAAAATTAATATGATTTAATTTGGGTCATCGCAGATAGGATGACAAAGTCTACTCACTTTTTTCCAGTGAGGACTACCTTTTTGGTGGAGGATTATGCAAAGTTATATCTTCAGGAGATTGTAAAGCTCTATGGAGTACCTATTTCAAATATTTCTGATCGTGGTACATAGTTTCTGTCTCATTTCTGGTGGTTTTTTTAGAAGAGATTAGGTACTAAGGTGAGTCTTAGTACTACTTTTCATCCGCAGATGGATGGACAAGTAGAGAGAGCTATTCAAACGTTGAAGGATATACTTTGAGCATGTGTGGTTGATTATGGTGGCAATTGGGTTGAGCATCTACCTTTGGCAGAATTTTCTTACAACAATAGCTATCATTCTAGTATCGGTATGGCTCTTTTTGAGGCATTGTATGGTAGGAGATATAGATCTTCTATTGGTTGGTTCGAGGTTAATGAGGCGGATATGTTTAGTCCAAATTTGGTCTATCAAGCTATGAAAAAGGTAAAGGTGATTCGGGATAGGCTTATGGCTGCCCAAAGTCGCTAAAAGTCCTATGTGGATGTTAGGCGTAGAGACTTGGAGTTTGAGATTGGGGATAAGGTTTGCCTAAAGGTATCTCCCATGAAGGGAGTAGTGTAGTTTGGTAAGAAGGGAAAGCTCAGTCCCCGGTATGTTGGTCCTTATGAGATTGTACAGAGGGTTGGTAATATTACTTATGAGTTAAAGTTACCTTCTAGATTGAGCTCGATTAATCTGGTATTTCATGTCTCTATGCCGAGAAAGTGTCTTGGTGATCCTTCTTTGATTGTTTCTTTGTAGAGGTTGGGTATCTCAGACTCTCTGTCTTATAAAGAAATGCTGATTGAGATCTCGGATAGGCAAATTTTTCAATTACAAACAAAGGATGTGGCTTCGGTTAAGGTTCTATGGCGCAACCATAAGGTGGAAGAAGCTTTATGGGAAGCGGAGGAGGACATGAATTTCAATTATCTGCATTTGTTTTCTACTTTTGTGATTTGTGTGAAAGGTATGTGTCTTCAGCACATCTTTATTTTTTGAGTTTGTTATGGGAAAGATTAATATCTTTGCCTTATTGTCTTCAAACTTTGTTAGAGATTGGAAATATATTTGATAATGCAAATGACTCGTACCTGTGGTTACCCCTATCTTATCCGTTATTCGGGGTTGAATGTTCCTAGTGGAGGAGAGTAAAACACCCTAGTTTCTGGACGTCAGAAAATTTCCTAGAATTCATGTCTCTAGATCCAATATGACTCATGGGTATGAGCCGTATGTTGGGGTACGAATTTTATGGTCCATTCGTATGCTGACTAGTGTTGGTTGGTGGGATGGATTTTGGTCACTTGAATGGGTACGACTTGGTGGTAAGAGCCGTATAGTTGGATATGGATTGTTTGGTTCCTTCACTTAACCTTAGACTTGGTAACTTAAGTTGGATTTGAGTACGTGTGGCTTACCAGGAGTCGTAAGCCAAATATGAGTTATACCCACGACTTGTATGGTGGTTAGTGTTCAAACCTTCTGTGATTTTATCTTTCCATAGATATGGGTGAAGGGTATGTATCATATGTTGTCAATATGACTTAGATAGGATGATTTTAACACTGTACGATGTTAGGCCCAATGGTTAAGGCTTAGGATACGAGTGGTGGGTATCACTCGTATCAAAGGGTACGATTCATGAGGGTCAGTCGTACACCTGTGATGGGATTCTATGCAAATGAAGTGGGGGTATTTTGGATATTTCCCCACTTACCCTAATAAGGTTCCACAACTTCTAACTCACTTGGGAGGCTATTTACCCTATTATTCTATTCATTAACACTTAGAAACTCTTCCTAAACACTCTATGATTTTCTCAAAGGCTTTTGGGCAAGGAAGCTAGGGTTTCAACTAGAGGACTAAATTGGGGATTTTTTTGGTGGTTTCTCTCCATCTACTTTTTCAATTAAGGCATGTTTGCTTCCCTCGTTGTTAGTTCCAACTAAAGGCATGGTTTTATACAATGTTTTTATGATTTCATTATTGTGTGATTTTTGGGTTTTCAAATAAGATTTGGGGGTTTTGGATATAAATGCTTGGTTATGGTTTTCCTATGTTTTAATTATGCTTTTATATGAATTAATGGTTGTGTTGGATAATTGGTTGCATGGGAATGGATAATTGGTTGCATGGAAATGGTTATTTGGTAGTGGACTTTGGTTTTGGAAATACTACGCCCCAATGTGTTTGATAAAGTACTTTTAACAATGTTTTCACTATAATATTGGTTTTTCAATGGAACTTATGCATGGTTTAAACTTGGTAATGAAATCCTAAATGGTATGAAATGCTTAAAGGGTTTTAAATGAATTGGAAAGGCCTTGGTAGCCATGGTTTTGGTTAATTAGAAATCATGAAGGGTACATGAATCCCTTAAGCCTATTTAGGGTCGGCTATGGATAGAACATACAAGTATAATCGGTATGATGATACCACTACTAATGGCCTTGGTTAATAAATGGTAAATATATTGGTTGGTTTCTTGGTAGTGGTTTTAATTAGGCAATAATTTTGGGGTATATAGCAAAGTCGTGGAAGGTGTAGGTCTCGGGGGGGACCAAAACTAGAAACTTATATTTGCCGATGTGAGGTTTGGTGTTGGTGACCGTGTGCATGATTTCACACTTTATATTTAGGGTATGTACTAGTCATCCTAAGTTTTCTTCCTTGGTCATACAACTTCATGCACTGGGGCCCTTTTTGCAGGGGGAGCTGAATCCATATAGCTCATGGGTGATTTACGATGGCAGAGCTATGCAATCCAGGTAAAGTTTTAATGGCATGCTAAACTCGGTCTCCTTTCCCGGTATGGTGTTATATATATATATATTAGGTTATATGCATATAGATGATTTTACTTGGTTTTATAAATGGCATTATTTTACCCTTATCTAAGTTCATCCTAGCGATCACTCGCTAACCAGTCTTCGGGCGGCTGTATACCCACGCTATGCAGAAATCGACCGTTCTACTTCTCCTACATAGTAATTGACTTGAGGACAGTTGTTAGATTGAAGTGGTGAGATTACATCTTTCCGGAAGACTCAATTTCATGTTATGGATATTTTTAGACTTTTTAATTTATTTATGGATATTGGTTTTGGCTATGGTTGGGGGCATGTCCCAACCAGATATTCTTACTCTTTTGGATAGAGGCTTTATGGTACTGCTATAGGTTGGAATAAGCGGGATCAGTATTGGTATCGACCTTAATATTGGCATTGGTATTGGGGCTGACATCATTGGACATAATTTCTCACTGTTCCATCAGATTTTATTTTGGGTTAATAATATTATATTTTGGATCTCATTTTGTTTTAGCAAGGTTTATGGCCCTTGGTTTGGTATTGGTTTGGTGGACGGGATGACTTTGTAGTGTTGGAGTAGTAATAGACCTACCCAAAATCAGTCCTTGTCCAGCTATACTCTTTTGCTATTTGTTCGGTATTCAACCGACTCAAGGTATGCTGATGGTGGTTAGGCTGAGTAACAGGGGGTGGTCCCCAATCCTAGTTGGACTTAAGATACTTATTATACAAGGCCCCCGATTGGGTCGTGTCATTAGATGGGGGTTTTAGACCCGTAAGATAGTATGCTTATAACCCTTGAGAATCCTATTGCCTTCTACCTAGTTTAGATTAATTTGTATCATGGATATGATATGATGCTATATTTGGGATGTTGTTTAGCACTGGAAGTATGATTAGCATATTTTAATCTTATTGGACTTGTGTGGTAGCGTTGAAATTGTGATTTGGGTAGAGTTGACTTAAATGCCCTTATTTCCAGACTAAGTTCCTATCTTAGGATTGGTCATGGATTACTTAACATCTAAAAGTTGCACTAGATAGCTTAGCCTAGTTTGGGGCATAGTTTGCCTAAATATGGAAATTAAGGACTAGAAGGGGGATTGTTCGGCCCACTTAGGCCAAGTCTTGTGTTAGCCTTGTGGACCTAGTTGTGGATTTTAGGCATGGTTTAGACTAGTAAACCTTTGTATAAGGTTACTCTGTGGCTTATTGAATGGTGATTTATTTTCCCCGGATAATGATATTTGGGCCTATAGAGATACCACTTCCTTCTTAATATGATGTCTGACCTATAGAGATACTATCCCTCTTAGACTTGATATTTAGCTCATAGAGATGATTTTTCCTATTAGATATAACGTTGGGTCCTTAGAGATGCTATTCCTCTAACATATGATATTGGGCCTATATAGATGTTATTTCCTCTTAGATATGATATTTGTCCTATAGAGATGTTATTTCCTCTTAGATATGATATTTGGCCTATAGAGATGCTATTTCCTCTTAGAGATGATGTTGGACCTATAGAGATGCTATCTCCTTTTAGATATAATTATGGGATTTATAGAGACGACATTCTTCTTAGATATGACAATTAGCCGAGAGAGGTAATATTCCTCATAAGTCATGATGTATGACCTATTGACATGAGATATCTTATAGATGAATACATGCTTATTGATATTATATCTCTTAGATATGAGATGCCTCCTTTGTGAGAGATGATTATATGCTTATTGATAGTATGCCTCTTATATGAGAGATGCCTCCTATATGTGAGATGATTAAAGATATGCTATGGATTATAAATATAATTATCGATATTCGTTCGGATATGTATACGGGCCGACGGCCATGATTATGATGTTGCAATTATTCTGGGCATATTATTGGACCGAGGGCCGTGTTATGGTATTTATTGGGTATTCGAGAAGTTTTTATCATTATAAAGCATGCGATTATAGTTTATGAATATATATATATATGTTTGTATACACATCTAACTAGTATGGGACAGAGAAAGATGCAGTATGATGCTTATTTCTCCACGAATTCAATACTGGTGATGGCATGCATAGATTTGGTACATTCATGATTATTATTCTTTAATTGATGTGATTTTAGCTGAAATACAATCTTATGACCGTTCTTTCTACTTAAGGGTTAAGCTATGTGGTAACTAATTGTCTATTAGGTGACTATAGTAAGTGATGGTTAGGAATCTAATGTTCTAGTTAATGAACCTTGCTTAGTTGAAATATGATAGATAGTGATAGTTGAAATGTGGCTCATGATGATGTTGAGTTTTGCATAGGTGAAGAATAGTTGATATTGGCGACTAAGTTTATGATGTCTATTAGTAGTTAAACGAGGATTTGTGTATTAATGAGGTTAGATAGTAAGAGATGTTAGTGATAAGAGACAACTAGTTAATAATAATGAACAGTTGGTAAGAGAGGATTAGTTGGTAAATGACGGCTGGCTAAGGAATGATGTTACTGAATAAAAGATGGTTAGATGAGAAATGGTAATGTGTTATCTAATAATGATTAACGACTATAGGTTGATTAGTTGATAATCATGTTTAGTGGATAAATCATGATCATGGCCTAGTGATGAATCTTGATTGGATGTTAGGTATTGGCCACTTAATTAATAATGGTTAGTTGCTGTCCCATGCGTAAGGATTATGTGAAGGATAATGCTTAGGATAATAATTAGAGGTCATGCGAAGACTAGTGAATGAGTGATTTAATGATCATAAGTGTTTGTTAGCTAATAACAAATAGTTGGGAAGTATTGACAAGTTAGATATTTTTATGATGATACGATTATGATTATGAGTATACTAACAGGCTTGTAGATTTACCCTTTTTTTCCATGCCTTGAGCCCGTGCACTTATTATATATTTATAAGTATATTTGTATTGATGTTTATAATTATATTGATACTTGGAAAAGCCGGAGGATATTGTGATGATATTGATACCTGGCAAGGTCGAAGGATATTGTGATGATGATATTGATACCTGGCAAGGCAGTAGGATACTGTGATGATGTATTGATACCTAGCAAGGACGGAGGATACTTTGATGATATAGATATCCGGCAAGGCCGGAGAATATTGTGATGATGATATTGATACCTAGAAAGGCCAGAGGATACTGTGATGATCCCGGTAAAGTCAGAGGATACTTTGATGATGTATTGGTACCCGGTAAGACCAGAGGTTGATTACGATGATTATGGTCATGATGATGATAGTTATGATGGAGATGGTTATGATGATGAGATTGTGATATCGATTGTGTACTTGACATTCATTCTTGCAAGAGCATCACGTATCATCAATATGTACCTATGTCTATCAACCGATATGAGACAGTTACATAGATATGGGTAAAGGAGTATGCCTTGTGTTATTGTATGTTGATTGAACCTTTTGAGTCTGGGGTGGTGGGATACGTATAGGTTCAGCCAGGTATTTGGTTGTCCGGAGTTGCCAATTATTTGCATTGTTATTGATATTGTTATTATCATTACTATTGATAGGTTATGACAAATTGGTCATTGATCCGATATCGAGGTCTGAGGTATGTCTATGGCCTCTTCTATCTTATGATGACATTATTATGCATGATTATTTCATGTATAGCCATGTGGATTAGAACCTGAGCATGTTAGTATTATATCCTGGTAGTATTATAATGAGATCTTAAAATGGGATATGATGATCTAGGTTATGCTTTGAGATGACCTCATGTTTATATATATATATATATATATATATATATATACATATATATATATATATATACATATATATATATATACATATAGCTATATATGTAGCTATATGAAGTTATGGCACTACCGTATATCCCTTCTTTCATTTGTACATATTGTTTATTATTTCTTAGCCTTGTATATTGCTATATATATGTATTTCCTTCACTCTTCATTCGTCTATTGGCTCGGGATAACGATATAGTATTGACGCTTATTAAATATGGATAGAATAGGATAGTTCACCCTGATAATTCCTTAGTTTTATTATGTTAGACTCTTGTACTTGAGCAGGATAGTTGTCCCATATTATTCTCATTGGTTTTTTATATGATTTTTGGACTCTTGGGTGTAGATTCCATTTTTTTTATATGTTGTATATATCTGCTTTATCTTTGGAGCTAAATTGGCAGTTGCCTACTAAGTACCATGTGTTTGGTACTCATACTATACTTCTGCAGTCCATTGATGTGTGGATCGTGTAGAGTAGCCATGGTTTAGAGACTTAGAGTGAACTCCCAACGTTTGGAGTATTACTTATCTCTCTCTTTTGTATTAGGCTAATCTTTCTATTATGTTTAGAGATAAGCTGTATCAGTGTAGTTCTGTTATTTTTTCACTTTTGTACTCTTGTGATATTAGAAGCTCTTGTACTGATACCACCATGTTTTAGGATTCTATTATGTATTGATCTTTATTCCATTTATTCTATATTTTTTCCTTATATTATGAGTAGTCCGTTACTAGCCATTCTGGTCTATGGGTTAGCTTGCCTACTGGTAGGTATGGTAGGCGCAATAGTGAACTGAGAAATTGGGTCATGACATTTGGGTTAACCAGTGCCCCAGTCGTGTTCATGGAGTTGATGAACCAAATGTTTTGACCACATCTTGACTCTTTTGTCATTATGTTTATAGATGATGTTTTAGTGTATTTCGAGAGTGAGGTTGAGCATGGGGACCATTTACGGATTGTGCTTCACAGATTGAGGGATAAGAAGTTTTATGGCAAGTTCTCTAAGTGCTAGTTTTGGTTGGAGTCTGTTTCTCTCTTTGATCACGTGGTGACCAAGAAAGGTATCATAGTTGATCTAACCAGGGTTGCAGTGATTCTTGATTAGGATAGACCTACTTCACCCATCGAGATTTTTTGTTTTGTTGGCTTGATACGTTATTATTGGCATCTTGTTGAGGGTTTCTCTTCTATTGCAACTTCTTTGACTAAGTTGACTCAGAAGAAAATTTCCTTTCAGTGGTTCGATGCTTGTGAGGCGAGCTTTCTAAAGCTCAAGGATTTATTGGCTTCGGCTCCTATTTTGTATTTTCCCAAGAAGGGCGTGGGTTTTATCATGTTTTGTAATTCTATAGGTGTTGGATTAGGTACTGTGCTGATGTAGAAGGGAGAGGTGATTGCTTATGCATCTCGTCAGTTGAAACCTCATGAGAGGAATTATACTATCCATGATTTTGAGTTGTGCGCAGTTGTCTTTGCCTTAAAGTTGTGGAGGCACTACTTGTATGGAGTTCATTGTGAGATCTTCTCAGATCATCTAGCTAATAGTAGTTCTTCACCCAATGAGATCTTAATATGAGGCAGAACTGTAGGCTTGAGTTGCTTAAGAATTATGACTTGACTATTCTTTACCATCCGGGCAAGGCTAATGTGGTTGCGGAAGCCTTGAGCCAAAAGTTGTCTATCATGGGTAGCTTGGCTCATCTTTTTACCCATGAGAGGCCTTTAGCCTTAGAAGTTCCGTCATTAGCTAACCAGATGGTTAGGCTTGATATTTCGATACCTGGGCGCATTTTCGCATTTGTGGAGGCTAGATCTTCTTTGATGGCGCAGATTCAAGCTCATCCATTTAATGCTATTGGATTAAGTTTGATTTGAGATAAGGTGTTGAGTGTCGAGGGTAAGAATGCCTCACTTGATTCGAATGGAGTTTTGAGGATTAGAGGCCGAGTTTGAGTGTCGAGAGTGGGTGATTGGATTAAGTTGGTCTTGGAGGAGGCTCACTGTTCTAGATATTCCATCCATCCAGGTATGACTAAGATGTACTGTGATTTAAGACAACACTACTGGTGGGGTGGTATGAGATGAGATGTAGGGGATTTTATGGCTCGTTGCCTATGTTGTCAGCAGGTGAAAGCCGAGCATTTGAGACCTGGTGGTTTACTTTAGAGGTTACCTATTCTCTAGTAGAAGTGGGAACGATCACCATAGATGTTGTGACTGGTTTGCCTCGTACATCTCATGGTTTTGATAGTGCGTGGGTCATCATGAATCGATTGACCAACTCAGCTTATTTTATTTCAGTTCAGGTCTTATTCAGTGCTGAGAGGTTTGCCCATATCTACATTCATGAGATTGTGTGTTTGCATGGTGTGACGGTGTCTATTATTTCAAATTGAGGTTCTGCATTCACATCTCACTTTTGGAAGACTTTTCAGGATAAGTTGGTGTCACGGCCTGGGCTACCCCCGCTAGTCACGACAACGGTGCTTACGGTTATAAGTGACCACAAGCTAACCCATGAGATGGTACCTACTGTGTGCATTGAATAATGTAGTAATATAATACATGAGTGGAAGATACACATGTAAGGTACTATAAAATTGAATACTGGAATACGTATCAAAATATGTCTGAAATATTTGATAAAACACTAGAAACTAAATTGTCTATCTAAAATAACTGGTAATACTGAAATAGCTGATTGACTGTCTAACTGATTATTTGAAAGCCTCTAAATATCATGAGGAGCTGATGGGACAAAACCCCAATTAACTCTGACTGACTAAACATAAGGAAGTACTGAAATAACTAAAATAAACATATGTTCTCGATGGAGGAGGACTCACCACTACTGCTGCTGAGAATCCCCGAGCTATCTAAGAGCAGTCGGGAAACTGAGCATCCAAACCTATGTTATAAGGCAACATAGCACAAAGAAAAGTATGCATTCGATACTTTGAATGTATTGATATATGAGATGAGGACGGGCTGAAATGCATAAAATAACTGAGCATGAACACATGAACATGTAATATATAAGAATGCAAGACCAAGCATAAACATGTCACTGAAATATTTTGAAAAACTGAAATCTGTATAACTGAATGACTGAAAATCTTTACACTTGGTCAAGAAAACCTTAATAGGGATATACAGTAATACTGACTAAAACTGTGAGAGGTATCATGTAACTGACATGCACCAATCTGATATAATCAGGGTCCAACCTATAACCCAGTTGGAAGGGTGTCAGTATCATGCCACAAGCACTAATACAAGGATGACGATGTGGATCCACAAGGCTGTGTCCTGAAGGAATAGGGAGTCACCCTCTACTGGTAGGTGCTATCATAAGATATGCGTCAACCCTCAACTGGAAGGAAGACATCTCAAACCTACACTGGCTACATTGTTCTAGAACTCAGGGAATGCTACAAAAGGTCACAACCTCTACTGGTAGGTGAGCCCCTATCCCAAGGTTTGCTCGGTGCTAGATCCTACTCCCAAATAAACTAACACTGGTACTGGACTGAACTAAATTCAACCGAACATAACAACTAACATTGCTCATCATTATTATAACAACTGAGTAAATGATACTATTCATGGTTTAACTGAAATCATTACTTGAAAGATCTAAAATCATATAAAACACATTTATAGGGTGTTCATAACCCGCCAACACTGAATGATCATAAATTAATATTAAGGCTTAAAACTGTAGTATAAAATCATGGTTCAAAGACTCAAAATACAGACATTTCATCAAACATGTAAGGGTCATAAACTTGAACATGAGAATGTGTTAAGTATGAGGAAAACCACATAATTACATTACAAAATTACAAATAAATATTATATCATGAAATTCACTTGTGGATATTGACATAAGAAATTGGAACTTAATGCATGAGATAACTTGAATTTTCATGGAACCATACATGGGCATGAATTGAGTTTAGTTACTAAGGTAAGACATCAAAATTAATCCATCTGGAATATATAAAAACTACGTAATAAGAGAAAAATCCATACTTTAGTTGAAAATGAGGTTTTTGGTCTCCATGGGTGAAAGGGACCCATGAATGAACAACCCACATACCTTAATAACTATAATCCTGAAGATTGCATGAACTAAGAAGCTTGAATCCTTGAATTCTTGAGAATGAAGCTTGGGTTTGAGCTTGGGGATGGAGGAGGGTTTCTTGAGAGCAATTTGGGTTGAAAGGGAAAAATAATTCTTTAAGACCTTGAAAAATCCTAAAGCTTAATTCAGTCCTTTAAGCTTGTCAAGGGGTCCCAGACTTAGAAAATTCTAGCTAGGTTCCCATACTTAGCCTATTATTGGCCTTCGAAAGTTGGTAATCTCATTTCGTCACCTTAACGTACTTTAATGGTCTGTAGTTTTGTTAGTTCATGATCAGGAAGGTAAATAGGTGTTCCCGGACAAGTTTTTGATTTTTTGGAGCACGTTTAGATCATGTTCAGAGTCCCAAAATAGTGGACCAACGTGATCATAGCGCACCATATCGTCAATCACGTTGGTCAACATTTGTGCAGGCTGCCAGAGCCAAAACTTTTGAGGCACGATGCGATCATGGTGCGACGCATCGAGTATCGCGCCACAGCCATCAACGCGCCGCATCGCTTGTAGTGTCAACACCCATATTTTAGTCATTAAATGTTCGTATTTTTAAGTGCAAAAGAGTCAATTTTCCATCCTTAGATAAACCCAATAACACGTGATTCAGCCATATTTCACCCAAAATGTAGTGTTTCTCACAAGTTTCTCTCAAGAACAAGTTAGGGTTTTCAATTAAGGATTCAAATTCAATACTCAAATTCAAGAATCTCTCTGTCAATCTTTTTAAAATCAGGAACTAAGGTATGTCAAGTGTTGATTTATGGATTTCTTTCATCCATGAAGTCCACGAACCCTCTTTCAAATTATAAAACATGATATTTATCTTGTGGGTTATTTGTAACCATGTTTATCTTGTTGTATGATTCCCAAGTTGGAATCTTTATGTGTTTTCATGAAACTACATTAGCATGCAAGATGAAATCCATGAATTGAGTTGTTTATGATGTGTAATTTGATGATTTCACCTATTCTCTAAGTTGTGCATGTAGGGTATTTGAAAAAATGGCTAGGAGGATAGAAATCAGGTATTATAGCTCAATTGTGACTCTAATAATAAATGCATGCTTTACCCTTATGACCAAGACTGACTTCCATGATATTGTGTGCATTATGAGTATTTGATGGAATGTTCATGAGATTAGGTTGTTGAAAGTATGACATGTCTATATGCAATTCTATCCATGTACAAAATTATGACAACCATGTGTTTCATGAAATCCCCAACTTATTGTATTATGAATTGTTGAAATTGGTTATTTGTTCACGAAGTATCAAGTCTTGTCATTTTATGCTATCGAGTCCTGGGGGTACTGGTACCCGACATTTTAGCTGTGTGCCTACAGCCAGTGTCAGTTTTCATGATATTCCCATTCAAGCCATGATCATTAGAGTTCAGTCAGTTGCATGACTCAGGAAAACTCAGTAATCTCAGTCAGTTATCCGATTTTAGTAGTATTCTATCAGTCAACAAAATTTAGTGAACTCTATTCAAATCAGCTAAAACATAATATTAGTAATAGTTCAGTTTAGTTTAAATCAGTTTAGTGTCTCTTTAGTTGGGAGTAGGATTCAGCATCGAGTGAACCCAAGGATGGGGACTCACCAATTAGTCAGTAGAGGGTGTGATCCTTAGAAGCAATCCTTGCATTCCAGAACTACGTAGCCAACAGAGGTTGAGATGTACCCTACGAGTTGAGGGATTATACACCTCATTTGGGTTTTTCCTACTTGAAGGGGTTGATGGAAGAGTTCCCTGTCAGAGAGAGTTTACTCACAACTTATCTTTACCCGTGGAACGGTACTGACACCCTTCCAGCTGGGGTTATAGGTTGAACCCCACCAGTTTAATTTCAAGGCATATCGGTTAGATGATTATCTCCCATAGTCTCAGTTTTGAATACAGTCTTAGTAATAGTACTCAGTTCAATTCTACAATTTTAGGACTATCAGATACTGTCGCTTAGCTCTGTACGAAACTCAGCTAGTTCCATCAGAATCACGACTGTCAGACACAGTCACCAGTTAATAGTATATTAATTATACAAAATTTATGTTACCAGTATTCAGATTTCAGGACTGTCAGATATAGTCAATCAGACCAGTTTTTCATAATTAGAACTGTCAGAAACAATCATTCCTTTATTAGTAACACAGTTCCTCAGTACTCAATAGACTTAAGTCTTTAAGTATCCCAGTATTAGTACCCAGATATCAGTAAATCCACATTATCAGAATTCAAGAGTCAGTGTTATCACAATCTCAGATACAGTTACATATTCATGCATGTATTCTCACGTTCATGTTATTCAATCAATTAGTATTGTTCATGCATATGAACCATTGCATTCAGCCTACCTCACTTGATTACCAGTATATTCAATCGTACTGACGCATTTGCGCTATGGTGTTTTATACCATTGGTTCAGAAGGACGCGTTCCAGAGTATCAGTAACATTGTAGTTTCAGCAGTCAGAGTTAGCAGTAAGTGCTCATCATTTGAGGATGTTATTATTTTATTATTTCATTCTTTCAGTACTTAGTTTATTTTAGCAGATGGGGTTAGTTGGGGGATTGTCCCATAAACTCCTTATTCAGATAGTTCCGTTTTAGAGGCTTTTAGACTATAGCATGTTCAGACAGTTATTTCAGTTGTTTTGGTAATGTTATACCATGTTTTTAGTTATGTATCATTATTGAACTTTATGGCCTTTCAGTTCATGTTTCTGCATTTACGATATTACTATTATTATTCAAGGCTCAGTTACAGATATTAGTCATGGGTTAGTTTCTAGTACTTCAGAATTATGAGCACCGTGTAGCGTTACGAATACCAGATTCAGGGTGTTACAAACTTGGTAGAAGACCTTAGGTTCAACAACATCCTAGGAAGTCTGAAAAGCTGCATCTAGTAGAGTCTTGTACAGAAGTGTGTTGTGCTACACACTTATGTATAGGAGGCTAAGAGATGTTTTAGGAATAGTTTTCCTTCTTTAAGTATTCATGTCATGTGAGTGAGCATGAGCTCTAGTCAAACTCTCATTTTAATCGCTTCTTCTCTTCCGTTTATAGAATATGCCTTCCAAAAGGGATAATGAAAGAGTAACAGGAAATCAGTCAACACCTCAGCCCATCCAGACAGATCCTATGGATGAGCACGTCTCTCATGCAGAATTCAGAACTACATTCACTACTTTAGCCAATTCAATCATAGCTCAGAATGATCATCCAACTACTGTTCCGGCTAACTTAGTGGCCAATTTTACTGCAAGCAGGATTTGGGACTTCACCCGAATGAATCCTTCCCTATTCTTTAGTTCTAAGTCTGAAGAGGATCCACAGGAGTTCCTCGACTAGGTTCAAAAAGTCACAGATATCACGGGAGTGACTTATAGTGAGAGTGTAGAGTTAGCCACTTATCAGCTACAAGATGTAGCCCATACGTGTTTTAAGTAGTGAAAAGTAGACAGGGGTGCAGATACAGAGCCCATAGAATGGGAAGAGTTTTCTATGGCTTTCTTAGGTAGATTCTTTCCCCTAGAGAATAAAAGAGCCAAAGTGTAAGAATTCATCAACCTTAGACAAGGTAGCATGAGCGTAAAAGAATACTTCCTCAATTTCACTCAGTTAGCTAGGTATGATCCTCATGTAGTAGCAGACAATAGATCTAGAATGAATAAGTTTGTGTCTGGGATATCAGGTAGAGTAGTCAAGGAGTGCAGGACTGTGTTGTTGATTAAGGAGATGGACATATCTATTCTTATAGTCCATGCTCAACAGATTGAAGAAAAGAAACTTAAGAAGAAGGAGAAGGAAAATAAGAGGGCCAGAACTGGTAGTTATAGGTTTTCTCAGCCAGGATCACAGGGTGGTAACCATTTTTAGCATATATAGAAGTTTTCATCCCTAGTTCTATCTTCAGCTAGTGCACCAGTACCAAAGTTCAAAAATGACCATAGAGATGGAGCACCAGGCTCCAAGGCCCAGGGTAGTGAGAGCAGGGTTTTTACTCACCTACTTTGTAAAGAGTGTGGTAAGAATCATAAGGGTATATGTACAGCCGGTAGTGATGTGTGTTTTAGATGTGGCGAGATAGGTCACAAGGTCCGAGATTGTCTTAGGCCTGGCCATAGAAATAAGCACGGTCGTCCTTCAACTCAGTTCGGTCCCCCGAATCAGCAAGGTGCCAATTTGAGCGCTATCAGTGGGTACCGCCCAAACAGAATCTATGCACTTCAGTCTTGATAGGATCAGGAAAGTCCTCCTGATGCAGCCATTGGTATGTTACAGATTCTTCATTTTCATGTTCACGTTTCTTTAGATTTAAGAGCTTCCTTTTCCTTTTGTAACTCTTTACATAACAGTCAACCTAAAGGTTATACCAAATGTTAACAGGACCTTTTTCCAGTCTCCACCCCAGTGAGTCAGTCTAACACAACCCGACAGGTATACAGGAACTGTCCAGTTATGAAATCTCTAAAAGTCAGACCTTCAGGTTCAGTAGTAATACCAATATATGTAGGAAATCCATAAGGGAGGATAATTCCCAACCCATTCCTATCTTTGTCCAAAGTTTTGTACATTAACCATCACAATACTTACATATGATTTCCAATTAAGTACCACAAATACAACTTATATCCATGCGATTTTCATAAAATAGTGTGTGTTTCAAGTTCATCGTATGAGGATTCCAAATTCATCCAATGTTGCGGATCAAGTTCCACGAATTCAGAAATTCCAAACCTAGTTGGTGCAGCTCATGACTCATCCACTCATGTCATGCTTTAGAGTATGGTTATCCCACATGATTCATGACTTCACTCCCAGTGTTTAGTCAAACTTAGGTTATGCCATGTATACCATTAGTTTAGATCCCTCGGTAAATCTATAGTGTTAATGTTCTATCTTACAGGCCTCAGTTACAGTGTCAGTTCAGTAATCAATATTTAGTAAAGGACTCAAATAGTCCTATAGAACCATGGCTTTCAGCTATCAGTTACTTAGCCATCAAAATTTTGTACTCCCGTACCAGTCTAACACTCAGTTATAGAAAAGTAGTATTCAGTCTCAATGACATTCTCAATTACCGTCTTAGCTACAATCTCAGTCCTAGTCCTAGTCCAGTAGTCAGATCATAAACTCAATCCAGTTTCAAGATTGCCCGACCATAGCATATGGCCATCAGTTACTCAGTTATTAGTATTACAATACCTCATTTTACTGAATGTTTCCAATTCATTATTAGACACTTGGTCTTGCATTCCTAATGTAATACAGTTTTCCCTCACTCATGCCCAGTTACCTCATGTTTCCCAGTCAGTCATTACCTCTTATGTATAATACCCTATAGTCTCAGTCTAGCTATCTAGACTAAGTACAGTTTAGTCTTACACGCCCAGTATTCAGATATAAGTTATTCAGTTAATCATATAAAGTTATTATATATTTATGCATTTCTTCTCAACATCTACGTAAATCTTTTCAGTAGTATCAGTTGCAGTGCGTAAGGTCTAATAACTTTGTATTAGCTTCAAATCCCAGATATCTAGTTGCAATTTAGTTTGTGGGTGCCTTGTCCATCACCCTAGTTTTCCTCAGTATCTCAACAAATTTAGTATTCTTCAAGGGACCTAGTGTCCCAAGAGGGAGATACACGATAATTCCCCAAACTCTCATGACATAAAAAATGCCATTATCTCTTCTTGTAATGAATCCAGTTTAGAGTAAGGGGGTACTTATATGTTGACCCTCAAACTGCGACCTCAGTCGTAAGCCACGTATTTAAGGTACTTAGTTTAGATCATGGTATCCAACTCATGTATTATATTCAAGACTCAGTTACATTCACTTGTTTTCACTTATGCATATCTAGTAATTAATTTTAGGCTCATTAGTATTTTTAATTTAAGGAAACAGTCTCCCTTGAACTTATCCAATTTCATGCTCAGATTTTCATGATAAACTTGGTATCAATTACCCTTGTATATTCAGTCATGGATTCATGAACCAGTTAACCATGCATCAGATATGCATATTCAGTATGATGCATTTAGTTTATCATTCATGTCAGTCATGGAATTATGTTCTAGTTGTTCATGTTCAATATATACGTCAGTTTATCCTTTCTTCCCTCTCAGTCAGTCTCATTCGAGGATGAATGTTCTCACGGGGGAGATATTGTAAGACCCCGTAAAATCCTAAAGCTTAATTCAGTCCTTTAAGTTTGTAAAGGGGTCCCAGACTTTGAAAATTCTAGCTAGGTCCTAGACTTATCCTATTATTGTCCTTCAAAAGTTGGCAATCTCATTTCTCCACCTTAATGTCCTTTAATGGTCCGTATTTTTATTAGTCATTATCAGGAAGGTCAACAGGTGTTCCCAGATAAGTTTAGGATTTTCTGGAGCACTTTTAGATCATGTTCCAAGTCCCAAAATAGTGGACCAACGTGATCATGGCGTGCCGCGTCGCCAATCGCGTTGGTCAACATTTGTGTAGGCTTCTAGAGCCAAACTTCTGAGGCTTGATTCGATCATGGCGTAATACATTGAGTATCGTATCGCAGCCATCAACGAGCCGTATCGCTTGTAGCATCGGCACCCAATTTTTAGTCATTAAATGTCCATGTTTTAAAGGGCAAAAGGGTTAATTTATCATCCTTTGATAAACCCAATAACACGTGATTCAGTCATATTTAACCCAAAATATAAAGTTTGTCTCAAGGTATGCCCTAAGTTGTGCATATAGGGTATTTGACAAAATGGCTAGGAGGATAGAAATTGGGTATTATAGCTCAATTGTGACTCTAATAATAAATGCATGCTTTACCCTTATGACCAAGACTGACTTCCATGATATTGTGTGTATTATGAGTATTTGATGGAATGTTCATGAGATTAGGTTGATGAAAGTATGACATGTCTATATGCAATTCCATCCATGTACCATATTATGACAACCATGTGTTTTATTAAATCCCCAACTTATTGTATTATGAATTGTTGATATTGGTTATGTGTTCACAAAGTATCAAGTCTTGTCAGTTTTATGCTATCGAGTCCTAAGGGTATTTGTACCCGACAATTTAGCTATGTGCCTAGAGCTAGTGTCAGTTTTCATGATACTCCCATTCAAGCCATGATCATTAGAATTCAGTTAGTTACATGACTCAGGAAAACTCAATAATCTCAGTAATCTCAATCAGTTATCCGATCTCAGTAATATTTCATCAGTTAACAGAATTTAGCAAACTCTGTTCAAATCTGCTAAAAGATACTATTAGTAATAGTTCAGTTTAGTTTAAATCAAATTAGTGTCTCTTTAGTTGGGAGAAGGATTCAGCACCGAGTGAACCTAAGGATGGGGACTCACCTATTAGTCAATAGAGGGTGTGATCCTTAGAAGCAATCCTCGCTTTCCAAAACTATGTAGCCAGCGTAGGTTAAGTTGTACCCTATGATTTTATGGATTATACACCTCATTTGAGTTTTTCCTACTAAAAGGGGTTGATGGAAAAGCTCCATGTCAGAGAGGGTTTACTCACAACTTGTCTTTACTTGTGGTGCGGTATTGATACCTTTCCTGCTGGGGTAATAGGTTGGACCCCACCAATTCAGTTTTAGGGTATTTTGGTTAGATGATTACCTCCTCCAGTCTCAGTTTTGAATCCAGTCTTAGTAATAGAACTCAATTCAGTTCTACAGTTTTAGGTCTGTCAGATACAGTCACTCAGCTCAGTACAGAACTCAGCTAGTTCTATCAGAATCAGGACTGTCAGACATAGTCACCCAGTTAATAGAATATTAATTATATAAAATTTATGTTACCAGTATTCAGATTTCAGGATTATTAGATACAGTCAATCAGACCAGTTTTTCATAATTAGAACTGTAAAAAATAGTCATTCCTTTATCAGTAATATGACATCAGTTCCTCAGTACTCAATAGAATTAGTCTGTTAGTATCCCAGTATTAGTAACCAGATATCAGTAAATCCACGTTATCGAAATTCATGAGTCAGTGTTATCACGATCTCAGATACAGTCACATATTTATGCATGTATTCTCACGTTTATGTTATTCAGTCATTTAGTATTGTAATACATACGAACTATTTCATTTAGCCTACCTTACTTGCGTACCAGTACATACAATCATATTGACGCATTTTCGCTATGGTGTTTTATACCATAGGTTGAGAAAAGCGCGCTCCAGAGTATCAGTAACATTCCAGTTTCAGTAGTCAGAGTCAGCAGTATGTCCTCATCATTCAAGGATATTATTATTTGATTATTTCATTCTTTCAATACTTAGTTTATTTTAGCAGATAGGGTTAGTTGGGGGATTTTCCCATCAACTCTTTATTCATACAGTTCAGTTTTAGAGGCTTTCAGACTACAGTATGTTCAGACAATTATTTCAGTTGTTTTGGTGTTATTATACCATATTTTCAGTTATGTATAAGTTTTGAACCTTATGGCCTTTCATTTTATGTTTCTATATTTATGATATTACTATTATTATTCAGGGATCAGTTACAGATATCAGTCATTGGTTAACTTGTGGTCCTTTGGGATTATGAGCACTGTGTAGCGTTTCGTTTACCAGATTTGGGGCATTACAAATGCCCTTTTGGAAGTTCTAATTCATGTTAAGGACGAAATGGGATGAGGGAAATGACTCAAATGCCTCGTGGGCACTTAAACCACAACACTGTGTGGACAGGCCATGGGCGGCGCCTCTCTCTACATGAGAGAGAGCAATGTGCCACACAGATTACTATAGGGCAGAAGGCCACGCATCGTGGAGAACCTCACCACAGGATAGATCAATGCGTCATGACCTTATTGCATTGCTTCACTATTTTTTCTATCCAAACACATCCCGATCATAGTCCAAAAATCCCAAAACTCACCCGAGACTTACTTTTAACTTCTCTAACCATGTATCAACTTAAAAACCAAAATTTTAGGGTCGGTAAGGCCAAACTAAAAATCCATAAAGTTTTGGGGTTTTGAAAAATGACTAAATCCCCAACACTTAGTGAAATTTTCAAGCCTTAGACCCTTTAAGCATGGAACTAAGAGACGAATAAAGCTTGGAATGTTATGGGGTATTACAATATCTCCCCCTTGGGAACATTCATCCTTGAATAAGACTGGTTAAACTAAAAAAGTAAGGTAACTAAAATCGTATACTGAACATGAATCACTTGTAACATGATTACATAACTGAGCCTGAAGCATGATACATAAAATGAACTAATTTCGTCAATGCAAGCAATGACAAGAGAACAATTACATAGCTGAAACTGAGAATGGAAATGAGTCAATCTAAGAAAGATCGTTACCTCAAGATGAATTTGAGTTTGCGGTAAAAAAATGAGGGTGCTTGGTTCGCATATCTGTTTTTGCTTCCTAAGTTGCTCCCTCAATAGACTGATTCCGTCAAAGAACTTTAACCAAGGGAACCTATTTATTCCTTACCCTATGAATTTGACAATCAAGGATCTTAACTGGGACTTTTCCATAGGAAAGGCTATCCTGAACATCCATAATTTCTAAGGAAATAACAACAGTTGAACCACCGATGCATTTTTTTAACAAGAAAACATGGAACAGTGGATGTATTGGTGCAAATTCTGTAGGCAACTCAAGCTCATAAGCTACCCTTCCAAAATGGTTCATGATTCTGTAAGGGCCAACATAGCGGGGACTGAGTTTCCCCTTCTTGCCAAATCTCTCCACTCCCTTCATAGGAGAAATATTCAAATAGACCAAAACACCAACCTCAAACTCAAGATCTCTTGTTATAATATCTGCATAATATTTTTGATGGCTTTGGGCTGTCTTCATCCTCTCTTGAATCAACCAAACTTTCTCTATAGCCTCAAACACTAAATCTGGTATGAATGGTCCTCTCTTCTTTAAAGTCAATAGAGTAGGCCCTTAATATGTCCTCTAATGTATGAATGGGCCTCTCTGCTTGTCCATCTATCTAATGATGAAAGGATGTACTGAGATGAACTTGGGTTCCCAGACCATTCTAAAAACTTTTCCAAAAGTAAAAGATAAACTGAATACCTCTGTTTGAAATGATAGACAACGGAATACCATGCAACTTCACTAAATTCCTAAGATAAAGCCTGGCATAATCCTCAGTACGAAGTATGAATAGGAAAGAAATGAGTTGATTTGGTCATTCTATCCATAATGACCTATATCAAATCATGCTAACAACGCGTATGAGGCAATCCTATACACAAGTAAATGTTCACCATCTCCCACTTCCAAGTGGGAATTCCAAACTCCTGAAATGTAATACTAGGCCTTTGGTGCTCAATTTTAACATACTGACAATTTGGACACTTAGCCACAAACTCCTCAATATCCTTCTTCATACCACTCCACCAATAAATTTCCCGCAAATCACGGTACATCTTAGTGGCTCATAGGTAAATACCGTACACCATGCACTTCTACAAGTATTCATTGTCTGAAACCATCAACTCACAAAACACATAACCTGCCCTAACAACAAAGCACACCATTTCCCCTTTGTGAGAAAACCTCTACTTTCTAATCTCTAACTGCCTCTTTCAACTTTAACCAAACTAGGATCCCTATCTTGTTTTTCCTTCACTTCAGTAACAAATGGAGACTCTGAACTATTCTAAACCCATACACTACCTTCAATGAAATCAACCAACCGAGCCCTTAATCTAGCAAATTGATGAACCTCACTGACTAACTTTTTCTTATCTTCCTTAACATGAGAAACACTATCCATGGATAATCTACTAAGGGCATCTACCACTATACTGGCTTACCTAGGATGATACAACACAATCATATCATAATATTTTAACAACTAAAGCCACCTTCTCTAACGAAGATTCAGATATTTCCACATGAACACATACTATAAACTCTTATGGTATGTGAACACATCAACATGAACCTCATAAAAATAATGTCTCCGAATTTTCAAGGCAAAAACAATAGTTGCCAACACAAGATCATGAGTAGGATAATTCTTTTTATGGGGTTTAAGCTATCAAGAAGCATAGGCTTTAACCTTGCCTCTTTGCATCAAAACACAACCAAGACCAACTTTGGAAGCATCACAGTAAACTACAAATCCATTTGAACTATTTGACAGAGCAAAACTGGGGCAAAGGTGAGTCGAGTCCTTAACTCCTAAAAACTCTTCTCGTAGGAATCTGACCACTAAAATTTGACTTTTTTCTGAGTCAATAGAGACATGAGGGATGTAATAGAAGAAAAACCTTTAAAAAACCATCTGCAATAGCCATCCAAACCCTAGAAACTCTAAATATCTAATAGAGAGATGGGTCTAGGCCAGTTTATCACTGCTTCGATCCTTTGAGAGTCAACTTAGATGCATCGCTGGGAATAATATGGCCAAGAAAAGCTACTGATCTTAGCAAAAATTTGCACTTACTGAACTTGGCGAGCAACTAATGAGCTTTAAGGGTCTGCAACATACTTCTCAGATGGTCTGCATGATCAATGTTACTACAGGAATAGACAAAGATATCATCAATGAATACTATGATGAACATGTCCAAGTACTATTTGAACACAGTTTATCAAGTCCAGGAGAGCTACAGGGGCATTCGTTAGTCCAAAAGACATAACTAGGAATTCGAAGTGACCATATCAAGTTTTGAAGGCTGTCTTTGAAAAGTCATATTCTCTGACTCTAAGCTTGTGATAGCCGAATCTGAGGTCTATCTTAGAGAAATAAATGGCACCCTGAAGTTCGTCAAACAAGTCATTAATTTTGGGGTACGGATGCTTATTCTTGATTGTGAATTTATTCAATAGACGATAATCGAAGCACTTCCTGAGAGAACTCTCTTTCTTACACACAAATAGAACTAAAGCGCCCTATGGGGAAACACTAGGCCTGATGATACCCTTATCTAAGAGATATTTCAACTGATCGTTCAATTCCTTAAGCTCAACTAAAGCCATTTAGTAGGGTAGAATAAAGATAGGTTAGGTAGCTGGAAAGAGATCTATTCTGAAGTTAATTTTTCTTTCGGAAGAAACTATGGGAAGATCTTAGGGAACACATCTAGAAATTATCTTACTACTGAAACTGAATCAAGAATAGGAGCCTCAGAATTTGAGTCCTTGAATCGAACAAGATGGTAAGCACACCCCTTAGATATCATCTTTCTAGCTTTAAGATATGAAACAATTTGACCCCTAAGCACTAAAGTACTACCCCTTCATTCAATAACTGGATCATTGGGAAACTGAAATTGAACAACTATATATCTACAATCAACTAAGGAATAGCATGAGTGGAGCCAATCAATGTCGATAATGATATCAAAGTTTGTTATCTATAACTCCACTAGGTCAACTGAGGTGATTTTCTGAGATACTATGATTGGGAAATTTCTATATACCCATCTATCTATAGTAAAATTACCCACTGAGGTAGATACTGTGAAAGGCTCTGCTAATATTTTAGGACTGACACCCAAATTAATGGCTATGTAATTGGTCACAAAATAAAGTGAAGCTCCACGATCTAATAAAAAATAAGCATGAAGATGGAAAATTTGTAACATACCCATAACCACATCAGGAGAACTTTCTTAATCATGACGATTATGGAGTGCATACAATCTATTCTAGCACTGCCCACTAGTTGCACTAGAAGTGGCGAGCGACTAGCTGGAGATAAAGAATGATTGGACTGACCTTACTGACTAGTCCCCGAGCAATCCCTGACCCTATGGCCTAGCTTTCCACATCAGAAACACATATTACTATAGGCCCTATACTTACCCTGATGATTCCTACCACATCTCCAGCAAAATGGATTAATGCAACTACTGTTCACACTGCCCTGGGATTTAGCGCCTAGCACACTATTCTGACTGTCTTGCCTGAACTACGGTACTGGCATGCTAGCTGAAGATGTATATGAGGATAAAAATTTCTAACAGAACTAAGAATGGTTACCGCCTTCTGACCTTAGTTGAGATAAGTTAAAACTACCTATTCTTGTCTTCTTATTCTCTTTCTCCCTTTCCTTAAGTTTTTTCTTCTCAATCTGCTGAGCATGTACCATAAGGATAGATAGGTCCATATCCTTAATCAACATGGTAGTCCTATAGTAGGAGCTACACCAGATACAAACTTACTCATTCTAGACCTGTTATCCGCCTCTATAGTAGGAGCATACCTCACCAACTAAGTGAACTTAAGTGAGTACTCCTTCATTCTCATATTACTTTTCTTCAAATTAATAAACTCTTGAACCTTAGCTTCCCTTAACTCTAGGGGAAAGAACCTATATAAGAAAGCTATGGCAAATTCCTCCCACTCAGCAGGACTTACATCAACACCTCGGTCTTTTTTCCACTGCTTAAACCATATGTGAGCTACATTCTACAACTAATATGTAGCCAACTCTATACTCTTACTCAAAATGATGCCCGTAATATCTATCACTGTCTGTAACATGTCTAGAAACTCCTGTGGATCATCTTCAGACTTGGATCTAGAAAATAGAAGAGGATTTATCCGAGCGAAATACCAAATCATGACTGCAGCTGTATTTGCCACTGAATTAGCTGGGGTAATAGCTTGCTGGTTGTTATGAGTAGCTATTGAGTATGATAAGGTAGTGAAAGCAACCTTGAATTCAGTATGAGAGAGATGCTCATTCAAGGGATCTTCGAGAATAGGCGATGGTGTGGCTCCTTACTATTTCTTCTTTCATTATTTCTTCTAGAAGGCATTGTCTATAAATGGAATAAAGGATGAGTTAGAAAGAGGAATTTCATTGAGCTCATTCTCTTTCGCATGACATAAAGATTGAAAGAAGCGAAACTTTCCTAAAAAAGTCTCATACCCTCTTGTCTATAAGTGTAGTGTGCTTTATACCCTTACAAAAGACTACTTAATGTGGATTTCAGACTCCCTAGGATACTTTAAAACTTTAGGCTTGGATACCAAGTTTTGTCATGACCCGATCTACCCACCATAGTCGTGACAACAGTGCTTACGGTCATAATTGACCATAAGTTAAACCATGAGCTGGTACCTACAATGAGCACTGAGTAATGTAATAATATAATACATGAGTGAAAGATGAACTGATAAGGTACTGTAAAATAAAATACTGGAATACATATCAAAAAATATCTAAAATATCTGATAAAACACTAAAAACCAAATTTTCTATCTTAAACAACTGGTAATACTGCAATTACTGACTGATTATCTAACTGATTATTTGAAAGCCTCTAAACATCATGTGGAGCTAATGGGATAAACCCCCAACTAATTTTGTTTGACTGAATATAAGGAAGTACTAAAATAACTAAAATAAATGTATCATGTCCCTGATGGATGAGGACTCATAACTACTGCTGCTGAGAAGAGCCGAGCTATTTAAGAACGATCGGGAAACTGAGCATCCAAACCAATTTTATAAGACAACATAGTGCAAAGAAAAGTATGTCATTAGTACTTTAAATATACTGGTATACGAGATGAGGACTGGCTAAAATATATGAAATAACTGAGCATGAATGCATGAACATGTAATATTTGAGAATGCAAGACCATGCATAAATATGTTACTGAAATATTCTAAAATCTAAAAGATTGAAATTTGTATAACTAAATTACTGAAAATCTGTACACTTGGTCAAGAAAACATGAACTAGGATATACTATAATACTGACTGAAATTATGGGAGATATTATGTAACTGACATGCCCCAATCTAAGATAATTCAGATCCAACTATAACCCAGTTGGAAGGTTGTCAGTACCATTCCACAGGCACTAAACCATGGCTAATGATATGGATCCACAAGGTTGATATCCCAAAGGACTAGGGAGTAACCCTCTACTGGTAGGTGCTCTCATGAGATATGCATCAATCTTAACTGGAAGGAAGATATCTCAAACCTATGCTGGTTACATAGTTTTGGAACTTAGGGTCTGCTACTAAAGATCACACCCTTTACTGGCAGGTGAGCCTCTATCCCTGCATTTGCTCAATTCTAGATCCTACTCCCAACTGAACTTACACTAGTACTGGACTAAACTAAATTCAACTGAACATAACAACTGGCATTTCTCATCATGATCATAACAACTGAGTAAATAATAATATTCATGGTTTAACTGAAATCATTACTTGAAAGCTGTGAAATAATGTAAAACATGTAGGTATCGGGTGTTCAAAACCCGCCAACACTAAATGATCATAAATCACAATATTAAGGCTTAAACTATAGTATGGAAATCATGGTTCAAAGACTCAAATATAGACATTTCATAAAACATGTGAGATTCATAAACTTGAACTTGAGAATATGTTAAGTATGAGGAAAACCACATAATTATCTAACTAAATTTACAAAGAAATATTATAACATGAAATTCACTTGGATATTAACATAAGAAATTGGAACTTGAAGCATGAGATAACTTGAAGTTTCATGGAACCATACACGGGCATGAATTGAGTTCAATTACTAAGGAAAAATATGAAATTAATCCATCTTGAACATACAAAAACTCCATACTAAGAGAGTAATCCATACTTTAGTTGAAAAAGAGGTTTTTGGGCCCTATGGGTAAAAGGGACCCATGGATGAACATCCCACATACCTTAATAATTATAATACTATAGATTGCTTGAACTTAGAAGATTGAACCCTTGATTTGTTAATAATGAAGCTTGGGTTTGATCTTGGGGAAGGAGGAGGGTTCGTTGACAGTAATTTGGGGTGAAAGGGGGTAAATAATGCCCTTTTAAAAGTTCCAATTCATGTTAAGGATGAAGTACGATATGGTAAATAACTCAAATTCCCCTTGGGTACTTAAACCACAAAAATGTGTAGGACAAAACCACGCGTCGTGCCTTTCTCTCCGTAGGAGAAAGCAATGCACCATGCATCTTACTCCGAGGGAGAAAGCCACGCATCACCGAGCACCTAACCATGGGAGAGAGCAATATGTCATGGATTTATTGCATTTCTTCACTATTTTGGCTATCTAAATATGTCCTGATCCTTGTTCAAAAATCCCAAAATTCACCCAATACATACTTTTAACCTCTCTAACCATGAATCAACTTAACAACCAATATTTTGGGGTTGGGAAGGCCAAAATAAAAATTCATAAAGTTTAGGGGTTTCAAAAATGACTAAGTACTCAACACTTGGTGAAATTTTCAAGCCTTAGAACCTTTAATCATATAACAAAGAGATGAATCGATCTTGGAATATTATAGGGTATTACAGTTAGGTACTCGAGTTGATCTTAGCACGATGTTTCCCCCATATTGATGGTTAATTAGAGCGGACTATTCAAGTTTTGGATGATATGCTCCGTGCTTGTGTGATGGATTTTGGTGGCCAGTGGGAGAAACATTTGAATTTTGCAAAGTTTGCATATAATAATTACTACCATTCCAGTATTGATATGGCTACTTTTGAGGCATTGTATGGTGGGCGTTATAGCTCACCAGTGGGTTGGTTTAATTTTTTAGAGGTGATACCTTAAGGTACAAACTTTGTTTATGAGTCTTTGGACAGAGTTTGGATTATTCAGGATAGACTTAGAGCAACTCAGAGTAGGTAGAAGTGTTATTTAGACTGTAGACTTTGTGCCTTGATATTTAGTGTTTATGATCGTGTTTTTCTTAGATTTTTACCCATGAAAGGTGTGATGAGGTATGGGAAAAGGGGAAATATTAGCCCCAAGTATTTGTCCATTTGAGATTCTTCAGACTATTGGTGATGTGGCTTATGAGTTAGCTTTGCCTCCAGATCAACCAGGTATTCATCTAGTTTTTTATGTTTCCATGCTTCGCCACTATATTCCTGATAAGTCATATGTCATTTTTTCTGAGTTGGTTTAGTTATATAAGTGGTTTTTCTTTGTTGAAGAGCCAATCTTTATTTTGGCAAGGGATGTTTGTTGGTTGTGCTCTAGAGTTATCTCTGTGGTCATGGTCCAGTGGTGACATCGAGTTATACTTGAGGCTACTTGGGAGTTTAGTCTGATATACGTAGTTCCTATCCCTAGTTCTTCATTGATTAAGGTGTTTTTTTGCCTTAGTTCAAGGGTAAACTAATTTTTTAGTGGTGGATGATGTAAGGAACTAAAAATTTGATAAACTATGTGAAATTTATGATTTTATGTAATTTTCTATTTTATCCCTCTCCATAGTTGTATTGTGGTATTTCTGGGGTGTGAGGGTGATAGTCATAGTTCTCAATGCTTTTGGATACCTTTTAAGAGATATTGTGATTTTTGGAAGCTTCGAGAGGCTTATTTATGACCTGTGTAGTTATCTTTTGATTCGTGTAATAGATGGATGAATAGGTTGTGCTAACAGCTCCAGTATATTGATTTTAGGCTAGGCAGACCTTTGGTTTGGATCCCGATGCACCTAAGCTCATTCTGACCTATTGGTCAAAAAGTTGGAAAATAGGAAATATGATCGTGAGACCCACATTTTATCGAAATAACTTCGGATGGAAAATCCAATTTGGCCAACATATCCATAATGTCGATTTTTGGGTGACAACATATTTGGTGTGATTTTGCGGCATTAAAATCTCATTTTGACCCTTGGTTTAAAAAATTGTGTTTTTAAGTTTTGGGGGTCAAACTTGTGAAAATGATATTTTTTCAATCTAATATTTCCATTGAGTCTGGAGCATTGAATTTAATGTGGTTGCATAATTCGTTTACCTATATCAGACTCCAAGAGAATCCCCGACACCCCATTGGAGTCCGGGTCAAACTCGATAAAACAGACTATTTTTTTCAGATTGCTGGTGTTGTATAAATACACCCCTCTTTTATACCCATTTTGCCATTCTTTCACCTTGCCTCTTGAGAGTTAAAGCCTAAACTAGTGTGAGAGCTTAAAAGTGAAGTTTTTGGGAGCTTGGAAAGCTAGATTAACATCTATTTCTTGATTCTATTATGGATTTAAAGTTTCATCCTTTCTTACACTAATTTCTTGATTAATTTCTCAAAATCCTAAAAATCTTAGGACTTGATTTTAAACCCTAATTTCACTCTTTTTCACTTTAATAATGTTTCAATCTTATAATTACTAGTTTTCATAAATTTAACCTTCAGAACAACTTCGATTCTTAATTTTAACATGGATTTCAAAGATTTTATTTGGTAAAGTTCAAAAATGATTTTTCTTTGAGTTAAACCTTGTTTTTGACTCGATTTAACTTGGGTTTTCATCTGTAGATCCCTAAAAATATGGGGAACACGTTTTTGAAGTAAAGTTATAATTTTGTCCTTCTTTTCTGAATACCCATTCCGGGATCCATTTTGACTCCGAACCAAAAATAGTCAATATGGGTATCATTATCTTTGTGTTGAAGCATAGATTCTATATTTCTTTATTTATTTGATCTTGGGACTAAGAAGTAGGTCTTTGTTATTGAAGTATTGCAGGCCAATTTCGACATTCAAGGTAGGTTATGGCTTAACTCTTTTAGACTTGGTTGGGTAGGAAATGTTTATACAAAATGAATGCTAAGGGTGGGAACTAATCATGAAATATGTCTATATATATTTTTTACCTGTGTGGGGGCCTAAATGTGATGTAATTACGGAATTTGAGATATCCTGTGGTATGTGCAACTGTGCGGGGTCATATGTGAGACTAATAGCCTGGAATACATGTGAATAATTGTATTGTGTTGTTATAAATACCTATTGTGGTGCCTTTGGAATATTTTGATATATATATATATATATTATGTTTTATATACTCACCCTTTGTGGGAATATAAATCATATGGAAATAATGAGTGGATGATGGCTCATGTGGTTGTGGAATAGTAACATTATGGTTGGTGCTGGAAATACATCATATAGATTGGTTATGAAAAATACACCATGTAGGTTGGTTATGGAAATACTTATTTTATATGGTTGTGAAGTGAACATTGCATCATTATTCTCATGTCATCATATTCATTATTTCACTTATTTGTTTTATAGATTTATATTTACTTATTGTCATGTATGCGTACTTGATTTGTGTCTTATATTATGTATGTTCTTTTGAAATATTAGAAATTTAAAATATTGAAAACATTGGAAATACTGGAAATATGGATGCTGTGTGCCAACCCCAAGGCTGTGTGCCAAACTCAAGGATGTGTGCCAAACTCAAGGCTGTGTTCCAACTTCATGTATCCTTATCATTATAATCATCATCATCATCATCATCATCATTATTATCATCACATACATTGCATTTTATTTATTGTATTTAAGTTGTGCTTGTATTGCCATATTGACTCGTCATCTATCAATTTGTTCTATATCTTGACTTGTTAATGTCTAATTGTTCTATCTTCCTTTATTTATATTCGATGATCTTGATTTACAATATATTTTTTCATTCTACTTCTATGTGATATTATGTGTATTTTTATCCCTATTTGGCGTGTTGTTGTATTATTATGTGTTGATATTGTAGAACTGTTAGTGTAAGTGGTGTGGGATACCATTATGGGACATTTTCTGATTGCAGGTGACACACCCTTAGTATATATTTTGTATACTTTATTTACAACTTTGCTTGGTTAGCCTATGATACCTACTTAGTACAAGTGGACTATTCTTACCCCTACTATACTTTTTCGGTGTAGGTCCTGACTCGAGTGCACCTTAGATTGATTGATTTCAAGTGCCTTCAGATTTACTCAAGGTAGCAGTTGGACATTCATGTGTCCGGAGTTCACCTTTATCTTTCTATAGTATTTATGTCCTTATTTGTTTTCGAAGATAGATGTTGACCCTGTGTGGGTATTTCTGATGTATTTAACTCATAATTGTATTAGTAGTTCTTATACTGTTGACACTAGGTTTTGGGAGTTATGGCTGCGTTATTGATTATATTCCTTCCTCATTAATCATACTTGTGTAGTTCGTCTTCATTCTAGAAGCCTTACTTTAGGGGTATTTCTATCTTTTCCCCTTTATGTATCAGTTTGGGTGATATACTAACTTGTCAAGGTATATTGTGACAAGTGCCATCATGAACCTTGATTTTTGGGTCATGAGAATAGATTTGCAAAATAAGTAAAGTAGTGTCTATCTTTTGATTGAAGAGAGTATTATCAATTCTTTCTCTTTGAAAATTATCATGAAGCAGAAAATTACTCAACCTCTCATACCAAGATTTTGGAGCTTGTTTGAGACCGTAAAGTGCTTCTGAAAGTTTGAAATCATGGTTTGGATAAAATAGATTTTTAAAACTAGGAGGTTGTTTAACATAAAACATTTCATGAATGTAACCATTCAAGAAAGAACTTTTTATATCTATTTGATATAGTTTAAAGCATTTGAAAGCAATAAAAACCAATGGAATTCTAATTGATTCTAAACTTTCTATGGGAGCAAAGGTTTCATCCTAGTCAATACCTTTCTATTGGAAGTAGTCTTGAGCTACAAGTTTGACTTTATTTTAGATAACCTTACCTTTCTCATTCAGTTCATTTCTGTTGACCCATTTGGTTCCAACAACTGAACAGCTCTTGGATCTTTCAACTAAATTCCATGCTTGATTTCGTTCAAAAGGTTCTAATTCTTCCTTCATGGAATCAACCCAAAACTCATCTTGAGGGCCTCATCAACCTTCTTGTGCTTGATTTGAGATACAAGAGCAATAGACAACTATTTTCTTAATGAAGCTCTTTTCGACATCTTATCATCTGGGTTTCCAATGATAAGTTCATTTGGAAAACTTGCATTGTGTGTCTATTCTTTTTGTTGTTTCATAAATGGGAGATAACTTTGGGTGGACAATAGTCGACTCGGTAGTTGATAGTTCATGAGTTATGTCTACTTTGGCTCCTCACTTTAGATCATTTACCTACTCTTCATCAAAACTCAAGTTCATAGGGGAGTGATTTGTTGTATCAAATATAATATGCATAGATTCTTCAACATATAAAGTCCACTTATTATTAGCTTTGTAAGCGCGATTGGTGGGAGAGTACCCAAGAAAAATACCTTTTTTCACTTCGTAGGTCAAACATCCCACAGCTCATATGTAGTTTTCTTTAGAATTGGTCTGATGATACATCTGCTGAGTATGTGACATACTGTGATTACCTCTTTTGCCCAAAATAATTTGGTAGATTGTTCTAGGAGCATGGTTCTTGTGGTATATTTAAGAGATCTCTTCTTTTCTTTCACCACACCATATTATTGGGGGATTAAGGGGATGAAAAGTTCCATGAGTAGCCATTTTGAGCACAATACTCTTTGGAAGCCTTGTTTCCGAATTCTCCATCATGATCACTATGAACATATGTGATGAAATGTCCTACCTCTCTTTGTATTCTTCTATTATAGATCTCAACATTAGTGAATGCTTCATGCTTCTGAGAAAGAAACATTACCCAAGTAAAACGAGAATTATCATCAACAATAACATATACGTATCTTTTTTCCACCAATACTTGCAGTCTTGGTGAGACCAAATAAATCAATGTGGATTGTTTGAAGAGGTTTAGTGTTAGTGGTAATATCTTTAAGATTAAGTGATGTCCAAGTCTGTTTACCAGACAGGAAAGTATCACAGATATGGCCCTTCTCAAACTTTAGCCTTGGCAGACCTTTCACCAGTTCAAGTTTGGAGATATTTTCAATGGCATGCATGCTAACATGCCCAGGTTTTCTATGCCACAACTAAGTGTAGTTGGTTTATATAGTGAGGAAAGTGAGAGAATCAAAATTAGGATTATTAAGAATATAAATATTGTCAACACGTTCATCGATAAGAGAAATATCTCTTTTTGCATGTTTGATGGAGCAAATCTTAGCTTTGATGGATACTCCAAATCCTGAGTTACATAGTTGACTGATACTCAATAGGTTATGTTTGATCCTATCCTCAAAATATACTTCAATGAGTGTATAGGAGGAGTTGAGCTTCACTAAGCTGACTCTGATGACCTCACCTTGAACATTATCTCCAAATCTGACTGATCATCCTTTAATTTTCTTTAGAGATCTCCAGGTTTGCCCTTTTATCTGGCCTTAGTTTTACTTTCTTGCATTTTTAACATTTTATTATGATTTAACTTAGTCGATCAATGATTCCTACTGAGTACTCATTTCTTTGGTACTTATACTACACTTCTACATCTTTTTATAATATAGATCTGAGTACAAGTTGTTGCTGTTGATATGTATTTTAGTACTTGTCATGATTTAGAGATAGGTTAACCTTCGGGAGTAGAAGCTAATTCTCTCACACTGTACTTTTATTAAATAGTATTTCCATTTGAGATGACTTGTACATTGATACTATGAGTACTCATATTCTTTTTTAGAGGCTTTTGCATTGACCTTACTTGATCGTATGACACTAATTTCTCTCTCTTATTTATGATATCGTATTTGTGTTTCGTGTCTAGAACATATTTTATTTTCCTTATCTTGATATCCTTTTACCATCCACCATTTATACCATTACTTGGTTTTTGGGCTACGGGTTGGCTGACCAACGGGTGGGTTGAAGTAGGTGCCATCATGACTTATGAGATTAGGTTGTGACACATTGGTAGCCTCTTTTGAGGAGAGGCTTAGAGTTAAAGCACTGGTAGGGTTATTATGAATTTTGAGGGTGATGACATTGATGTCTATGATGAGATGGTGAGCACACTTGTTGGTAGGAGTTCATACAAGTTTGCACCAAAGAAGCTTAATATTGATTTATAGAATATAGTGACCCCATCAGCTAAGCCTTCTATTGAGGAACCTCCAGTCTTGGAGCTCAAATCTCTTATATCCTATCTTTATTATGCATTGTCAAGAGACAATAATAATTTGTCGATTATTGTTGCAACTGATTTGGTAGATTGGCAAGTTGAGACCTTAGTGTTTGTGTTTCAGAAGTTCAAGAGGGCTATTTAGATGGTACATTACTGATATCACTGGGATTCCACCTAAAATTTGCACACATAGAATCCAACTTTAATTAGAGTGTATGTGTATTGAGATCAATGATGACTTAATGTAAGGACCCTTCATGTCATTTCCTTAATTTTCATGCATTTTTGACATTTTGAACCTTCCAACAACGACTATAGGTTATTCATGACTTGTCAAAACTATCGATTTAATCATCAGACAATTTATTTGGGTTTTAGGCTTATTTCCCTATTTTAGAGCTATTTCTGTTAAGGAATCGATCTTGTTCCAAAACTCCTAGTAAACGACCTTAGATGAGAATTTTGAAAATTTCGACACACTATTAAAATTATATCTACATATCAATAGGAGTAAAATGAGACCCATTGTAACTCCCCGAAAATGGGTCCTGAGACGTCACATGGTGCTTAGGACCATAAGTGATCCCATGCTAACCCTTCTATTAGCATAACACATAAGCAACTGAATAGAATGCATAATTCTTAACAAAATAGGTGAAAGATGACTCTTTTCTTAATCTAATAAATATATAACTAAATGAAAATGATTATAACTCTACTTTTACAAAACAATAGTGGAATCAAACACATTAACTCTATGACTATCTATGAAGCCGCTACTAGTATTGACTATAGGTAGCTGGGACATGACCCCCAATTATCCCAAATCAATACTAATGAATAAAAGTAAAATACTGCTCAAACTATATGACTGGCTCAAGCCCTTGAATCAAGAAGACTCGTCACTTGCTGACTGGAAGCTGCAAACTGTCTGAATATGGTATGCGTGCTAAACTGAATTGATACCTACATTATGGGATAATGTAACACATAGACATATATGTGGATCAGTACTTTGAGGATGTACTGAGTATATAAGGGTGAAATGCATAAGTAAAACATCATCACATCATCATTATTTATAAAACAATGCATGCTAAATGTAAATGGCTCACATAAGCTGGAATATCTAAAATACCAAAATCTGTAATATGAATAACAAATCATACTTGAAAATTTGGTGATTCATAACATTTAGTTCTGAAAGCTGTGCTTGTATTCTCTCTTTAAATCATACCGCCTAAGTATAGAAAGGACTCACTCTAAATTGAAATCTAAAAGCTAAAATATGTAGCTAATATCTTTCTATAAAGAATAATCTGAGTAAACTTTGTGAGCCTTTATACTTAGTTTTATAAAAGATTTACTGTTATTCTTTTATGAGAAACTATTCTGAAAATCTTTACCATTAAGCTATAAGGAAAACAATTTATCTAAGGGTTTAGAAATCTAAAAAATTATTTTGCATAGGAGATTTTTTTAACAGACATAAACCATGTGAGCATTCATGGAGTCCAACATTTTTGTCCCCCTAAGAAGGAATCCTCACGTTGGGGAGAGAAGTCATACTCTTGTCAGGGAGTATAACCTATCTAAGTGATCACATATCTATCATCCACGTAGAAGTGGGAACAATCTAAATCCTATATTGGCACGTAGTTCTGGGGTATGGAACCGTAGTAACTACCCATCTCGGTGCCAAATACTACTCCCATTAAATCTGTATGCTCATTCTGATGGAAATTTACTTCTAAAATAGTATAATGTTTTATAATGAAAACCAACTGTATATATGTAAAGCTAAATCTATAATCTAAATCTGTAAAGTGGATTTCATATCTATTCTTGAGACCAAAAGGTCAAATCTTTATCAATAAACTAAAAAAAATCTAGTCATAAAGTGCTCATAACACAACCAATCTTGAAATAACAATCTTTAATTAGGGCTTAATGACCCATGCATCAAACTCATGTTAAAACATCATAATATTCATGCTTGGTAATGTAAACATTTATAAATCAACTTAAAATCTGGAAATTTCTGCACTATGTATGAAAATATGAACATAGACATGCAATTCAACTTCTAAATCCCTTGAAATCTCATAATCTCATAAATAGCAATATTGGGTGTAAACCCTAACTTTAATTTCATGGGAAATCACAAAAAATTCAGTAAATTTGTAATAAAAATAAGTTTTGGGCACAAGGATGAAAGGATTATCCTTGTTGAAAAATCCCACATACCTTGATTGATGATTAGATGAAGAAATTTGAATTATTGATTCCTATTTGAGTTCTTGAAGATGAGTTCTTGATTATCTTGTCTTGGGAATCCTCAATTTAAAGATTTCTTGGAGAAACAAGAGGATTTTGATTTGTTGGATAGAAAGCTTTGAGATCTAGGGTTTTTCTTTGAGATAGAATTGATGAATAATGAACATAATAGGCTTACAATGGGTTTAATATCATGTTTTGGATGGATTGGGGGCTTGGGGATTGACCAAAATACCCTTTTCAAACTTTTAAATGGAACTGGAAATAAAAGAAAAATCCCAATTTAATAGGCCACTGCGACGCACCACTATCGCGGTGGCTCACTGGAAAAGAACGAGTGGGAATTGGGCCTTCACCGCGATGCACCATAATCGCAGTGCCCCTTTGGAATGCCATTTGGTCAATTGGGAATTTGGACCTCTCCGCAAAATGCCAATATCGTGGAAGTCCACTGGAATAGGCAATTATGAAATTGTCCTTTTCCGCGATGCGGTGGTTGCTCAGGTGGGACACTGTCAACTTAAAAATGCTCCAACTCCTCAACCGAGTATCATATTTGGGTGAATTTGGTATCGATGGAAATCTCATTCAATTTCTCAGATAATAGAATGTCTAAATCTGGAAAATACCGTATGAAATAAAAGGTATTCATTTTAGAAGCTAATCCTTGATATTCTAGGGATGAAATTAAGCTAGGAAAACTATGGGGTGTTACACCCATATTACTATATCAAGGTCGGGTAAGAATTTGGGTCAAGAATGGGACCATACAACCCATAAATAGAATCCTAAATTGAATTCATCATAAGGTCCCTCAAAGGATAAGAAATGTGTGCTAAAAAGTTGAGCACAAATGGTACATAAATAAGGGCCAATTCAGCCCCTAAGTTCTAACTATTTTAAGACCTAATTTCTATGAATTTATAATTAAAAATGATGGGATTTGATAGGTAGGATAATGGGAAATAACCAAGGAGTGTTAGGTTAAATTACCCTAGCTTCAATGGATGATTCCCCACACATTCGCACTCTTCAAGATCTTAAAATGGTAGAAAATAGTTAAGAACTAATTGGGAAATTTGGGTAAATAAGGGGGATTTAAAAATCCCAAGGTGCCGCTATAGCGGTCACTTACCCGCTTAAGCGGCACAAGTCTGCTAAAATGGTTGGGAATAGGGATGCAGGAATTACTAAAATGACATGTTGACCTCTAAAGTAATGTCTACTAAAGCAGACAAGGATTAATTAAGTGATCTTAAGCCACACAAACAAGTCCACTAAAGTTACTCTAGTCACTAAAGTGACTACCGCTTAAGTTATCAAAGATCAACTTGAGCGGTTGCACCCGATGGTTCCAAGCACTAGATTTTCTAAGTACAAAATAGACTCTGATCGATTACTCGAGATTCATTCAAACTCGTTGTGCCTATTCGTTCAGAGCTTTTGGATGCTAAAAAAAACTTAACCAAGAAAATAGAGCAGTTGAGAATTGTGTAAGCAGTAAAGGACACTAAAATAATTCACCTGAAATTGTAAAATTAGAAGTTGTCTTCTGAGGGACCAGGTGCCACTAAAGAACTTACAGCAGAAGATGCAAAGCTCAAAGGCAAAGTTGCAAAATTTATTGGTGAGGTCCAAGGGCTAAATTTTGAAGTAAAGACCCTCACTAAACAATTATTGAATGATCATGTTGCTGAGGCTTCTAGAATGGACATGCTACTAAAATCACTTTTTCATAAGCCCCCTTCTACCTGACTCCTAGTGTGTCTATCTTCTATGTCAATTTCTATTGTGTCTTTTAAAAATGGTTTTTTGATGTTTTGCTTGGGTTATTGAATTGGTGCTAACAACAATGAATAAATTTCTGCTTATACGCTTTATTTGTTTACTTATTTTACGATGTTCTTCATGTTAGTGTTGCCCTCATGGCCATAAAGTAATTAGCTTGTTCTTATCTTTACTTGTGCCTTATTTTTGATCCTTTTCAATGATGCCAAAATGGGGAATACTAACTTCATGTATGAGGATCAGGTGACAAGGCTCTATGTATGCTTAGAAATGAAGGCATGATGATAGGGGGAAGGAATAATTTCAATTTTAAGCACTCACAAAGCTGGGAACTTATGAGTGATTAAAATTGCTCAAGTTCCCAGCTTTATGAGTTCTTAAAATTGAAATTATTCTTGAGAGAGTATCGTGCCAACCAAGATTTGAAAAGTGCAAAGTTAAGTGCCAATCTACGAGCACCAAGGACGATCGTGGTATCTAAGCATGATCATACCTTCCTTCAACAAATGTGCCAACTCAACAAATCCCATTATTTTTAGCATATATTTTTTTATTTTGTCTATAAATACTCCTAATAGGTTTCTTTTTGTAAAAATTTATGTTCTTTCACACATTATTGATACTTTTGAGACATATTATTGTTCTTTGAAGTATTGACATTAATTTTTAGGGTTTTAATTCATAAGTGAGACTTGTGGTTTTCATCTTATTCTTGTAAGTTCATAATTATATTTCCTTCTCAAAATATTGCTATGTCCTTGCAATTATGAGTATCTAAATAGCCCAACTGAGGTTATAAAAACCATGATGGATTAACAAAGTAGTGTTTGAAGTACGAGGTGATTCTCAAAGGGTGTTTGGGAATGTATTGTTGTTCTCTTCAGTTTGATTGTTTTACAATGGTTACAGACATTAGAAATCTCCTTATATTTACTTTGGATAAGAGAATGAGTATCGAACCAAAAAGGAACGAACAATGAGACTTTAAGCTATCAACATCTATTTATTAGACTTGATCAGGTAAATAGAAAAGACTAATATGGGATCAATATACGAGTTGGTAATGCAAAACCCATGAGACATTAATTTATGATTGGGGATGTCATCTAATAGGGGTGTTAGATATATTGATGAACATAATATATCAATTATGCATTTCGAGAACCATGAGAGATCACTAAGTATGAAGAAACTATGGAGTTATAAAGTTATTAGGGAACACAATCCTAGTGCATCTCTCATATTGATTACAAATCCAACAAAATCAACAATTGCTACTATTGGAATTTTTATTTACAAAACCTCCTTTTCACTTGATATTATTTAATGATCACTTAGATAAATACTTGATAAAGATTTTGACATATTCATCATAAGATCGACCCCAACTTAGAGTTTTAATTTGGGCCACATCACAAAGGAAAATAAAGTATTTGGAAATAGAAAATAAATTTATATAAAGAAATATACATTGCATTTGGTTGACTAATCAATAATTAATTATGGATCTAACAGCTAGTCTTGTGCCATAACTTAAGTCTACACCTTAGCCGTGAGCCATATCTAATTTCTCCATTTTTGTCCAATGGGACCCTTGGTATAGCATATCTATGGGGTAATATGATGATGAAACTAATGTGGAAATATAAACAATCATAGTAGGCTAAATATTAAAAGAGTAATACTTTATTAAAACATGACCAAAGTGGATGAAGGAATACAATATGATAATGAAACTAATATAGAAATATAAACAATCACAGTGGCTAAATATTAAAAGAGTAATCCTTTATTAAAACATGACGAAAGTGGATGAAAGAATGTCAACTACTGAATAATATCTGTCTAATAAAACCTCTACTACTAAAAAAAGATCTACTAAACACAGTGTTGTTTATCGTGGAATTGGATATGAAAGGGTACAAAATAAATATCAAACTACTACTCATTTAATGAATTATAAATAGAAAACATGTCCAATGCTGTCAGTCATAGAAGGGATACCGCAAATATGTAATGTAAGCATAAACCTATGGAATTTTCATGTACTGTGAATATAGATATGGTCCTTTCTTTCTATCATAGACCAAGTACCTATAAGTATGCATTTTGGAGTCCTAAACTATGAGTTTAGAGTACAAATTGTAAGAGATCCAAACACTGTGGGATGGACCATGGAAACTTGCACTTTTCATACCTAGATGAAATGTCTCATAGAAGGATTTCCACTTCCATAAATCATAGTTTATAACCACGACTCGTGTAATGCTAACACGGTCAATTTTCTAATTTTATTTAGGATAAGATTGTTATGTCTACAAATACTTTTTCTAGGTTTAATTTTTATGGTTGCACACTTTTACCTATAGTTACACATAATTATTGCTTGAATACATCTTGTTCTTGTATTTTTGAAGAGGTATTCAAATTGATTGCTTTGATTTTTGGTTCTTGAGGTTCGTTCTTTGGATAGTAAACTTTAGGGTTTTGTTAATTCTACTTGCAAGTTTGTTGGTATGAATTCGACAACGTATTTTGATTTTGTTATTGCAAGCATGAGTAGGTAAACATAACTAGGCTATGAGGAATAATGATGGAATAACAAAGTAGGCCAAAGTACAAAGTGATTCTTGAACATTATTCATGCACATATTATTTTTCTCTTCGGTTGATTATTTTTTAGCGATTGCAAATGTTACAATTCACCATGAATCTATACTTGATTAATAAAAGAGGTTAAACTTAGAAAAAAATATTAACAATGGAGAGTTGAGGTTTCCAATCCTTATTTGTTGACTTGAGTTTTAACAAGGAATAGACAAGTTGAGACTATTAATAATAGCTAATAATCAAACACTCAAAGGATGAATGGAGTTTGAGAGATAATCTTCTAATTAAGGTTGAAAAACATTTATGAGAATCATGTTTATTAGTTTTGCATGTAAAACACTGGGATAGTCACTAGTACACTACACTTGTTGAGTTATGAAATCCTGGAGAACACAATCCTAGTCCATTCTTACCGATTGATTACAAATAATAAATTTTCAACAATGGTTAAGTGCCATTACTTAGTTTTACAATCTGTTACTTGTTACTTGAATTCCCCCTCCAAAATAATTGAGCACCAGTTGAAATTACTGCATAGAGTTTATTTCTTGCTATATTCCCTGCGAGATTCAACTCCAATATTGTTGGATTCTATATTTAAACATTGGTTGTGTTATACTTAATTGAGAGATGTAATTTGAATGCATCAAATATCTATCTAGGTATTTTATAATGCTATATATATATCCCTCTTATGTTATATTTAGTAGAGGACGAAGGTTTTCGGATCACATAACTTGTTCAAAGTCTCAACTCTCACATAATTACTTCTTCAAATCTTTAATTAGCATTATTTATCATTTATACTTTTATTTATTCTTTCAAATCAAATTAAGAGTGGATAAAAGTTCTCCATCTAGGGTTGTATCCATAGTACAAACATCATAGTTTACATATAGATTGTTTTTGTTAAATCTGCCATTATGTTTTTTTTTTGATATTGTGCTTTCTATTCTATTACTTTATGACTAATAGAATAAATGGATAATTCAAAAGGAACTTGAAAGATCAAGACTAGAAAATTTAACATGGGTAAAGAGGAGAAAGATACATCTACAAACAAATTTGTGGATAGGATAGAGAAGTACCTCGATCACACTACTTGAGTTAAATACAGGGATTTAAATTGTGTTGTTTGGATTAGTTTAACTATTACCACTCAACAATATAATTTGAAGGCTAATCCGGATAGATAGTTTAAGGATTGAAAAACTATGATCATATTGTTAACCTTGTGATTCATCAATGTAACAAACTTTTTCTTCATTAAGTGTAAGTCTCTAATTTAAAAGTTTGGGCTAAGATTCTCTCTGGATTTGAAGTTATAGTTTTTAGGCTAGTCTAGTCTCGAATAAAATCTGAGCGAGGTGTAGTCTAGGGCAAAATGGGAATGGATTGGGAAAATGTGGTATTTTCTTTTCTTAGTTTCTAGTTTTCTAAGATGATAAAGTACCTGTAGGACTTTTTAGAATTGAATTCGGATAAGTTGAACACCCTAAATGGACCTTAAAATAAACATGATTGTTTAGGATGTCTTGAATTTAAGAAGTGTTGTGAAAAAGGGGAATTTTGGAGAAGACGTACGTGTCATTATAGCAACATGCCTAAAAGTGGAATAATTCCTTTTATAGCAACCAATCAATGAGGTCAAAGGTCTCTATAGCGACGTAGTCGCTATAGCAATGTAAATAATTATTTTATCCTAAAAATCCTCAAAAAGGATTTATTTTTCAAAAAGCATTTTTGGGCTTCAGCAATGGCAATTTGGTAAAAAATCCTCAGTTTTTCATCATTCTTCTTAGTTAAGGTAAAGAATTCATTCTAGTTAAGTTTTAAATTGATAATCTAGCCTTAAAATTGCTAGTTTACATAGTTTTAAGAGGTTTATGAGCTGGTTTTAATTGGTTTCTGGTGTAAGGGAGTTATTTAGGTATAAATTTATTTAGTTTTGATTAATGTTTGTTAGATTAACCTTGCATATTGTTAATTCACTAAATTATCCACGAAATCGGTGGTTTTAAGAGAATTATGGTAGGAAAGCCCTAGAATAGGGAGAGAATGATCATGAAGTTGGACTTAGGGGTTGGGAATGAGTTATAATCTCTAATAGGGTTGGTCATTACATTATTTATGTGTTTTGTATTTATCTCTAGACTAAGTAGAAATTAAACGAAAAGGCAAGACTTAGGCTTAGTTAAGTTGTGCAAGCTTGGATTGAGGTATGTGATGGTTACATAGTTTGATCCAACTTGGGTTATATGTGCATGTTAAATATTTCTTATTATTGCTTGTTAATACATGTTGTAATAAGTGATCACATTACATTGAACTTATATACAAAGCTTGTGGATTTTATAAGTGTTGGTTGTTTTTACTGTGTTATGTGATTTCATATATATATGTATATAAATATGTGCATATATATATATATATATACACACACACACACACATTCAGACCATTTTTACTTTTGGAATATTTTGGTATTTGTACATTCCTATAGGATATTGGTGGAATTAGGTTGGTAGGCACTTGTATTTGGGATTTAGTACATGGGCAGAAATTGTCACCTACAAGTCATGACTAGTGGGCGATTATAAGGCTCTTGGCATATATGTACAAAGTACATGTGAGTTTGATGGTTCCATGAGTGAACCGAGAAATATATATATACATGTTGGTGTATTTGATGGTTGACTTTACATGACTTGACTTCATCTTACTTGATGAACGTATATGTTGACATTTATTGACTATGGCTAAGGTTATTGAAATTGTTCTAATTGTTAGTTCTTGTATAAAGGTGTGGTAAAGGTGAGCATGCATTAACTGGTTGTACTATATTATGGTTATGTGTTCATATTTCTCTTATTAGGTTGGCTAAATGATCCTACTAGTACACCATTATTTTCTTATGTATTGATGCTATACCTGCTCTTACTTTTATTAAGTACAACTCATATTCCAGTGGCTCCTGCAAGACCTAAATTGTGACTCTAGCATGTGATTCAGATTCAAGGGAAAGCAATATCTTTTGGTCTACCATAGATCCCTCTTTGATGATATAGTCTTTGTTTTGAACTTAAGTATTTTCTTTTTATTTTGGGGTTGCATCTCCTTTTTGACAATCTTTAGTTGTTTTGGTACTTCTACTTTTGAATCCCAGAGATTGGTATTATTAATGTTTAACATTTATTCAAGGTTTTTAGATGTTGAACCCCTTTTTGAATTATTAGTGGGTTAGTTTCCTTTATTCTTAAAGAGTTGGTTAATGTTTTTGGGGTAATTGGTTCTCCCAGTAGAGAATAGAGTGGTTGTCACTCATATCCAATTGGGTCATGACAAAGTTGGTATTAGATCCTAGGTTTGTCGATCTTATTGTACCAAAATGGACCTAGTAGAGTCTCACAGAATAGTACAAAGACATTTGTAATTTATTTGAAAGGCTACAGGACTTTAGGAAATCTACCATTCTTGCCTCTTTTATGATGTAAGTCGATTCGAATTGGTACTTGGTAATCCAAATTGGTATGTAATTATCTTCACTCTATTGTCCACAGAAAGTGACTACTAGATCAAATTGAACTCGAGCAGTAGCCCTCATACTAGTAGCTCCAGTTGTGGAGCCAACTGTGAGGGAAGAAGAAAGAGGTATAAGAGGACAGATAATGTCAACACCCTCCAATGGTTGATCTCAAGCAACTACTAGCCAGGCTCATGAAAGGTCAGTATCACCTTTCCTACTCTAGGATCATTTGGAGAAAATGGAAGCAGTAAAAAAGCAAGTAATGGAGCCAAATATGGTGGCGTCATCTAGAAATGTAATCTTACCCCCTATGTTTGCTGAGGTTGTTTATTAGGTATTAGCTTTTCTAAGTGTCTTGTCTAGCACTAGAGCCACTCATATTGTATTGGCTGTTCCCACTTTAGGTGATTATTCTACATAGTTATTGCTCCTAGAATAGATGAGGCTTGAGGTACAGATGCTTTTCTTTATTAGGTTTTGGGTTCTATGATTATTGGTACTAAACATGAGCTGCTGGCCAAGTTTTTGAAGATGAAACTACCATTATTCTAGGGTACTAAGTCTGAAGATGCATTTGAGTTCATTATTGACTTTTATGAGCAGTTACATAAGATGCATATTATTTAACAAAATGGGGTTGAGTTTGTAACTTTTCTGGTGGAGAATGATGTAAAATTATGGTGGAGATATTTTTTTGAAAGTCGATTACCGACCTTACCTCTATTGACTTAGAAATAGTTTCATTTTTTCTTCTTAGAGAAATATATGCCTAGGGCCTCCCTGATCAAGAAAAGGATGAGTTTTTGGCTTTGGAGTATGGTGACATGTTAGTTGTAGCCTAAGAGTCCAAGTTCCATGCCTTATATTGCTATGCTACTCAGATATTGATCGCTGAAGAGGAAAGGGGTTGACTTTTCATCAAAGGTTTGAAATATGATTTTCAAATTTTGCTTTTTCATATGATTTTTGCAGGGAAAGGGTTTAATGAGGTCTCAAATTATGTGAAGAAGTTGGAAGAGGTCACACAAGTGGGTCAGGCAAAGATTCTAGCTAATAAGTTTCACAACATGAGGAATTTTAGTGGTCTTAATCCAGGGGCCACAGTCAGCAGGGCTACCCAGCCTACCCTATTTAGTTAGCATTACCATCTTTTATTTGTGGGTCTAGCTAAGGTCGCTTCTTAATTGTAGGTTATAATAATCTAAAGGCTTCTTAATATTTTACCAATTTACCTTCTCTCAAGAGAGGATGTTATTGTTAAGGTACTTTAGTCATTTTAAGATGGGGTTTCTATTAAGGTAGGCAGATAGTCAAATATAGTAATAGACTTGGTAGTTCCAGTAGGTAGAAGAGGATGAGGTAATTATAGAGGTCAACCATAGGGTAGATGGGGTCTGTTGAAGAAATAGTGGTGAAGAGAGAGAAGCATAGCTAGGTAGTGATTTAGCTCAGACTGCTGATCGTGCTCAGTATCAAGCCTTCTTAGGAAAGACTGATGCCAAGGCTTCTAATGCGGTTATAATAGATATCATTTTAGTTTGTCATTCGGCTTCTATTTTATTTAATTTGGGATCTGCATACTATTATGTATATATCAAGCTTGTTATGGGTCTAATATTGGTTTATGATAACTTGTCTATCTTGTATATATGTCTACACTGATAGGTGAATTTGTGGTAGTAAACCATATCTATCGTTTTTGTTTTATGTTATTTATGGGTTTTCAAATTGGGGTGGATTTGATTATTTTTAATATGTTGTACTTTGACATAATTTTGGGTTTGACCTGGTTACCTCCATATCACGCTATCTTAATATGTAATGCTAAAATAATGTTTCTATCTATGCTTGGGATGGAACTAGAGTGGAAGACAGTGTGTAAGGCTAAAGTGAAACTTATATCATTTATTGAGGATAGGAAGTTAGTAAGGAAGGGTTGTTCAACATTTTTAACTCATCTCTGGGATGTGTGTGAGGGGTCCCCTTAATTAGAGTCAGTTTTAGTGGGTTTTTAATTTTGAGAAGTGTTTTCTTTAGATTTACCTAGTATGCCTCCAGATAGAGATACTGATTTTTGCACTGAGTTAGATTAGAACACTAGCCCTATTTCTATTCCTCCCTGTCAAATAGCTCCAACAGAGTTGAAGAAACTCAAAAGTCAGTTGAAAGAACTATTCGACAAGGAATTTATTCTTCCAAGTACTTCACCTTGGGGTGCTCCAGTCCTATTTGTTGAGAAGAAAGATGGCGATATGAGGATGTGAATTGATTATAGACTGTGAACAAGTTTACCTTCAGGAGTAAATATCCTTTGCCTTGCATAGATGATTTATTTAACTAGTTATAGGGTGTGATGATATTTTCCAAAGTTAACTTGCGGTCAGGTATCATTAGCTAAAAATTAGGCTGGAAGATATATGAAAGATAATATTTAGAACTCGATATGGCCTATTACGAGATTTTACTGATGTCTTTTGGGTTGACCAAGGCTCCAATTGTTATGAGATTAATCAATGTTATCTTTAAGTCATTTTGGATTATTTTGTTATTGCGTTTATTGATGATATTTTTGTTTACTCCAAGAGTAAGGAGAAATATGTAGGTTATCTTTGCATTGTGTTGAGGAATCTAAAAGAGAAGTAGTTGTATAATAAATTTGCAAAGTATGAGTTATGGTTGTCTTCAGTTATATTCTTGGGGCATGTGGTTTCAGAGGGTGATAGTGGATACCTAGAAAATTGAGGTAATTAAGAGTTGGGTTAGGCCTAGCTCAGTGATTGACGTAAGGAGATTTATGGATCTAACCAGCTACTACCGCAGATTTATGAAGAATGTTGCGTCTATTGTAATGTACTTGAAAAGGTTTCTTTTGGTTAGATGGCTATGAGGAGAGATTTAAAAGGCACAATACATTATTGACCACAACTCCCATACCTTTTCTATCGATTAAGGGTAAGGATTTATAGTATTTTGTCATGCTTCACATTCAGGATTGGGTGTTTTGTTAATATAGGATAAGTATGTCCTTACCTATTCTTCGAGGAAATTGAAGACTCATGAAAAGAATTACCCAATCCTTGATTTGGAGCTGGTAAAGGTAGTGTTTACACTAAAGATTTGGAGGTACTAACTTTATGGTGTAAAGTGTGAGGTCTTAACAGACCACAATAGACTGCAACATATGTTTACTCAAAGAGATTAGAATCTAAGGCAATAGAGATGGATAAGATTTATAAAATATTAAGATGTGACTATTCCTTATCATCCTAGAAAGATTAATATGATGGAAGACAAATTGAGATAGAAGGCTATGAGTATGGGTATTTGTCTTTTCTAAGGGTGTCCAGGTGACCTTTGGCTAGAGAGTTTCAAACTCTATCATCATAGTGCATGGATTTTGTTATTTTAGACAGAGGTAGAGTATGTCCTAGTGTCTAGATAAAGTCAATATTTCTAGATCAGACTAAGTCCCAACATTTTGACGACAAGAAGTTGAATGCTCTCTAGAATAAGGTGGTGCATGGAGAGGTGTCTATTCCACTCTTGATGCGGGTGGAATATTGTGGTTTAATGGAATGATATTTGTTTCTTGAGTTGGTGATTTGATTCCTGATATACTTTCTTAAGCCTATGGTTTGAATTATCCTATTCATCTGGGTGTAACCAAAATATACTGTGACTTAAGGCTGCTTTATTGGTGGCCTTGGATGAAGAGAGACAAAGTGGAGTATGTGTCCAAGTGTCTCAACTGTCAGCAGGTGAAATATGACTATTAAAGTTCAGCGAGATTGCTTCAGAAAATACCTATACCTAAATAGTAATGGGAGAATTTTGCTATGATTCCATGTTGGGTTTTCCTAAGACCTTGAGAAAATATGATTCCATTTGGGTAATAGTGGATCAATTGATAAAATCGACTCACTTCATCCCAGTTTAGGTAGACTACAACTCCAAGCAACTAGCTAAAATCTACTTCAATGAGATAGTGAGGCTTTATGAGGTTCCCCTTACTATCATTTTTTATAGAGGCATGAATTATACTTCTAAATTTTAGGATAGGTCGCACGAGGAGCTGATCACCAACCTCACCTTTAGCACAACCTTTCACTATCAAATTGGTTGGTAGACAGACAGAATGATACAGGTGCCAGAGGACATGTTGAGAGCATGTGTGATTGATTTTTGTGGTCATTGGGACAAGTTTCTTGAGTTTTCATATAATGGTAATTATCACACTAGTATCGGTGTCACGACCAAAAAATCCAAGGGTCCTGATGGCACTTGTCGCGACGAACCTTGACAAGTAAGCTCACCACATAAACTGAAACAAAAGACTAAATAACATTCCAAACCCAAGGCACACACAAACTAATACAAAAGAGAAAATAACATTCCAAGCCCAAGGGCAAGGCTCCTAGAAAGAAATCGAACCATACCAATACAATGAAAGCGGAAAGAACCATAAACAATAACATCATGACTGCCAAAACTTGGTGTCACAATGTAAGAAATACTATTACAACTTAAGAAAAAGCAATACATAGGAATAACTATTTCTCTAAATAGTAATATTGATCTTGGGCATATTTATATGTCCAAACACTGCTATTTACCTATATTTTGATTTTTTTTGAGAATAAAATTATGCTAATTATATTGAATTGTGAGTTAAATTGTGTTTCGTGGCTAATCGATGTGATTAGAGATACAGGGTAATTTTTCAATGAATTTGGAATAAAATTGGATACACATCATGAAGATGTGAAAAACTATGTGGATCAAAGTAAAAAACATATGGAGATGCACGAGAGTAAGGAGAAAAGAAAAGTGATGAGGATTGATGAAAAGAAAGAAAGGAACTGAAGAAAAAATCCAGTGACGCGGCGTTATATCAATGCATCGTGTTGGCTGGAAATATGTATGCCTTAGTCGAAGTTTGAAGAACAATTTCCAGTGCATCGACGTGATGTCAACGCATCGCGTCGATTCATAAGTTCTATGACTTAGAAAATTCTTATTCTACAACTTCCAGTACATCGATGCGATGCCATGCATCGCGTCGATGCTCAAAGTGTTTACACTTAGCCAAATTTTAAGGAATCGCGTTGCATCGTGTGGTAAAGAACTTGGCTTAGTCTGATTTTTAAATATGAATTCTAGTGTGGCAATGTAATGTTGACGCAATGCATTGGTTATGGAAATGCGATTAGCGACGCATCGCGTAATGCCTTTAGACCTGGTGAAATTTCCCCAAGTATAAAAGGAACACATGAGCACAATTTCAAGATCTTTTGGCAAGCATAGCAACGGCAGAAAAGCATAGAATTCTTCTTTTTAGGGTTCTTATTATTTATTTTGAACTTCTTTACCTGAAGAATAATTTTAGATATGCTTAATTACTTGTTTTTGATGTTTAATTCAAACATGAGTGGCTAAATACCCTTGTTCTGGGGTTGACGTCAAGAACATGATTACTCTTTAATATTCTTTATAGTAGTTTCTATTTATATTATCACCTGGGTTGTTCTTAATTTTTTGAGATTACTATTTCAATGCTTGGCCGCCATTAGAATAAATTTATATTTCTATATGAATCAGGGAGGATAATCATAGATTAGAACAAGGAAATTAAGGAGCAAGGTTCTTATCCTTTTATAAAATATGGGGTTTGAATTAGCATCTAGGATATGGTTTGAATTGCAAGAAGATTACTTAATGAATCTAAAAGAATTGTTGTATCTCTGGGGGAGTTGTAGCTACAATATTCAATAGCTAAAAGATTTTAGGTTGGGAGATCAAGACCATTACCTAAACCTTACAAACCAACAACCCGATAACCAAATAGATTACTATAAGAATAGAGATTTGTCTGATTGTTTGAGAAGCCTCAACCTTGGAATTCTTATTATTATTGTTTACAACTGTTGATTGCTTTGCGTTAGTCTTAAACTGTTATTTCTAATTAATTATTTTATATTTTTATTCTCAAGTTCTAAATCATCTCGATACTTTAAACACTTAATACTCATTGTCTAAAACTAAAAGTTGATTAAATTTCTAGTTGCTTAGTCCTCGTCGGAACGATATCTGATTGTCTAAATCACTATATTACTTGAATGATCACGTGCACTTGCGTGTACGTCCGATTCGCAATAAGTTTATGGCACCATTGTCGGGGAATAATATAATTAGTAAATTGCTAAATTAGCGGCTAAATTTTTGCAGGTTTAGCTGAATCTAGGATTGGGAGAGATAAACAACTTGTAGAGCCTTTTGTAGAACCAGAGCAAATCTTTCAACAAAGGTCAAGAATGGTTGAACAATGAAATGAACCGGTGGATCTAAATGTAGGGAATGTTCCACCTCCTTTCATTCCTGTTTTTCTAGTTATTCCGGCTTAACAAGCTACTAGACCTATTCATAAGGTGGAAATCCCACTCATAAACCATATGACGATAAGTATCCTCAAGCCCGAACCAGGAGGTCTATTTGAATTGAAGCAGAATATGGTTTAATTGCTGAATTCAGCGGGGTAATTTCAAAGCCTTTCATACGAAGATCCGCAGTAGCACATACGAACCTTCCTGGAAATTAGAGATACTTACATCCTTAAAGGAGTGAATTCTGATTATTTTATATTTACACTCTTTCCTTTCTCCCAACTGGGGGAAGAAAAAAGGTGGTTATATGCTGAACCACCACTCTCCATCACTTCATGAGAATATCTAGCTCAAAAGTTTCTTATCTGATTCTTTCCATTTGGGAATATAGCATGCTTGAGGAGTGAGATCTTGAGTTTTAGATAGAAAGATGGAGAGAATCTCACCAAGCTTGGGAGAGATTTAAGGGTATGCTCATAAATTTCCCTTAGTATCATCAATCCAATGAAATTCTTGTGCATACTTTCATAGATTCAGCAGTAGGTGGACACAGGCTCTTGACAAGACGTATAAAGAATTGTACACATTGCTGAATTGGATTTCACAAGGGAATCCTGATTGGCATGCAGATTTAAGGAGTTCTCCTAGAAAATTTCTAGGGGTATTAGAGGTAGATCAGTTTATAATAGTACAGGAATAAATTATGGCAATGCAAAATCATATGATTACACAGCTTAATAACATAAAGTTGTGTGTTATTCAACCAGCAGCAGCAAATGTAGTCCAACAGACAAATTCTTGGTATGAGGTTTGTGAAAGTGGTGAGCATGTAGCTGATGCTTACATGGCTAATTCAGATTCTGTCAACTATGTGGGGGAATGCAAATCGGCAGGGATAACAAAATTTTGGTAACACTTATAATCCCAATTGGAGGAACCATACTAATTTTTGATAAGGTGGAAATCAGGCGCAAAACGCAAATTAGTATAAGGGACTAGTGCAACCAAATTTTATAGCCAGCTTAGAATACTCAAGCGACTACTCAATCTAGAAATATGAAAGAATTGATGAAGTAGTTTATGGCTTAACAAGCACAGTTTGCATTAGAAATAAAGACTCAACAGGCACAGTTTGCTGCTGAGTTGAAGAGTCAATAATTGCTTACAAGAAATCTAGAGTTGCAACTGGGTAAAATTTCAAGAGCACAGAGTAAAAGGCCTCAAGGAGCATTACCTAGCGATACAAAGGCTAATCCTAAGTAGGTGAATGTTGTTACAATGAGGAGTGGATTGTAAATAACGGAAACAATTCAGGAGTAGGTAAATCCCACAGTCACTGAGGACAATTCTGAAGATAGTACAGAGAAGGAAGTCAAGGAAAAAGTGGTGAGTGATGAAGTTCATGTGGAGAAGAAGACTCTTACCTTATCCTTTCCTCAAACGGCTAGGAATCATCAAGAGGAGGCGAGTTATAAGAAGTTCTTAGATCTTCTGAAGCAAGTTCAAGTGAATCTTCCCCGTGTTGACATTCTGCAAAGTGTGCTAAAATATGAAAAGTTCTTGAAGGATATAGTTGCCAATAAGAATCAGTTGACCGAGTATGCTACAGTTGCATTTACATAAGAGTGCACGTCCAAGATTCAAAACAAATTGCCCACAAAGCTTAAAGATCCGGGTAGTTTCACCTTACAGATTACCATTGGACAGACTATTTATGCACGTGGATTGTGTGACTTGGGTGCTAGCATAAATTTTATGCCCATATCGTGGTACCGGAAGATGGGTCTTGGAAGTCCCAAACCCACTTCTATTATTTTGCAGCTGACAGATAGATTACTTGCTAGGCCGGATGGTATTATTGAGGATGTTTTGGTACAAGTGGGATCCTTAATATTTCTAGTGGATTTTGTAATTCTTTACTTTGAGGCTGATCCTGTTATTCCATTTATTTTGGGATGACCTTTGTTAGCAATAGGGCAGTTACTGATTGATGTAGTGGCACAGAAAATGACAATGCAAACACATGATAAAGTAGAAGTTTTTGATGTGTACAAGGCGTTGAAACTGCCAGCTATATATAAGGAGTTGTCATCTATATCGGTTATTGATCTTGGTTTGGATTGGCATTTGCTGTAGTCTGATGATCCATTAGAGCTAGCTTTGATGGGTTATGATCTTTATCGAGATATGAAAGCATTGGAATTAGTCTAGGTTATGAATTTGGTAGTGGTTTAGATGAAGAAAGTGCCCATCGAACCATTGAATAGGCCAATTGGTCCATCGCCTAAGCCCTCAGTTGAAGAAGCTCCTAACTTGGAGCTTAAGGTTCTTCCTCTGCATTTACAATATGTTTTTCTTGGTGATCAAGATACTTTGCCTGTTGTTTTGTCTATAGGGTTATCATATGATAATGAGTTGATCCCTACACGTATGGTGACCAGTTGGAGAATATGTATTGATTATCGGATGTTGAATGAAGCAACTCATAAAGATCACTATCCGATTCCTTACATTGACGAAATGCTCGATAGATTGGTGGGACAAGAGTATTATTGTTTTCTGGATGGGTACTCCAGCTATAATCAGATAATCATAGCAGTGGAAGACCAGGAAAATACCACTTTCACTTTTCCCTATGGCACATACATGTTCAGACGCATGACCTTCAACTTATGCAATGCACCTGCTAGATTTTAGAGATGTATGATGGCTACATTCTATGACATGGTTGAATAATTTGAGGAGGTATTCATGGATGATTTCTCTGGGTATGGTAATTATTTTGAAAAGTGCTTGCAAAATCTTAACAAAGTTCAAGCTCGATGCGAAGAGACAAACTTGGTGCTAAATTAGGAAAAATGCAACTTTATGGTTAAGGAAGGAATTTTCCTAGTCCATAAAGTGTCATGTAAAGGATTCGAGGTAGATAAGGCGAAGGTAGAAGTGATTGAAAAATTGCCGCATCCAGTCACAGTCAAAGGAGTACGGATTTTTCTAGGACATGCAGGTTTCTATAGGCGGTCCATTTAAGATTTCTCAAGAATTGCAAGCCCTATGTGTAAATGATTGGAGAATGAAGCCAAATTCGAGTCCAGGGATGATTTCCTAGAACCCTTTGAAAAACTAAAGAAGAAGTTGACTGAAGCACCAATTCTGATCTCACCAGATTGGGAGTTACCATTTGAGCTGATGTGTGATCCTAGTAGCGTTATTGTGGGAGTGGTTTTGGGTCAGAGAAGAGATAAGGTATTTTCCTCGATCTAATATGCTAGCAAAGTATTGAATAATGCTCAAGTTAATGATACAGTTACAGAGAAAGAGATACTGGCAGTGGTGTACGCATTTGAAAATTTTAGATCTTACTTAGTTGGCACTAAGGTCATTGTTAATACTGATTATACTGCCATTAAGTATATTATGAACAATAAGGATTTAAAGCCTCGACTAATTAGGTGGATTTTGCTACTCCAAGAATTTGATCTTGAGGTGCGAGATACGAAAGAAGCTGAAAATCAAGTTGCTGACTACTTGTCACCGATGGAAAGTCTAAACCATATTGTTGATGACTCTCTTAGTATTAAGGAAGAGTTTCCTAATGAAAAGTTGTTGTCTTTAGATACATTTGAGTTGCCATGGTATGTTGATATTGTGAATTTGATAGCTCGTGAGGTGTACCCTCCTGATGCCACCACACAATAAATGAAGAAATTGCTCCATGATTCACGTGCCTATATTTGGGATGAACTATATCTCTTTAAGCAGGGTCCAGATGGAGTTATTCATAGGTGTATACCAGAGGCTGAATTTTCAAAGGTACTTAAAGATTGCCACTCATCTCCTTATAGTGGACACCACAGGGGTGAGAGGACTGCTAGAAAAGTATCGTAATCAGGTTTTCTCTGGCCTACATTATTTAGGGACGCAATTGCTTTTGTGAAAAATTATGATCAATGTCAAATGTTGGGTACTATATCTAGGGGTCATGATATGCCCCTCAACAATATTTTAGAAGTCGAAGTCTTTGATGTTTGGGGGATCGATTTCATGGGACCATTCCCACCTTTAAAAGGCAATCTGTACATTTTTGTAGTGGTTGACTACGTCTCTGTATAGGTGGAAGTTGTGGCTAGTCTGACTAATGATGCAAGGGTGGTGCTGAAATTTTGAAGAAGAACATATTTACCAGATTTGGTACACCTAGAGCAATAATTAGTGATGGAGGTATGCACTTTATTAACACTTGGTTCAAAAATTGTAACGACCCAAAATCACCTCCCGGGACGTTACACGGTGCTTAGGGCTACAAGTAGCCCCAAGCTAACCCTTTGAGCCTATCACTTCTTATAATAAATCATTCAATAATAAATATACAAAACACTGGCACTGTCATATCAAATGAAAGGAAATACGAAGGTAATACTCACTCCAAATGATCACAATATTCGAATTCTCAACACAACTACAGTTTGATAACTAGTCTGACAAAGCCTTTGCTACTCCATGAACTCGAGAGCCGTTGGGACAGGTCCCCAACTAACTCAAACTGAAATAAAAGTAATAACATAAACACTCGAATACTAAAATGTCTGAAGATAGGTCATCGAATCATGAGGACTCACCACTATAGAAATGTAGATGAAGGTACTCGAGAATCACTGGCGAAGATGGGACTGAGCACCTGAACCTACATCATAAGACAATATAGCACATAGACGTATATGTGGATAAACACTTGGGAATGTATTGAGTATATGGGGGTGTATTTATTTACATAAAACACTATCAATACTCTTTAATAAAATCATGAATGCAAATAGGAATGACTCACATAGGTTGAATAAGTCTAAAATGTAAGGATCATAAATCATGTAGAATAAAGCATATAACACAAATCTCGTGGGTCATTATACTTTGCTTTAAAATCTGTGCTCTCCTCTTATTCTCATTACTCATAGAATGAAGGAAGATTTAAACAATAGTTTCAACTCATGCATATATCTCATGGAGAGTAAAACTTCTTTATTACTCAAGAACTTATAACTCTTTTGAACTCAAACACTTGGAACTCGGAATCATATGACTTTGGTTTAAAAACTGATGATCAACTCTTATTAGTAGAGAAAACTACTTCCTTCTTTGGAAAATACTCAAAAGCAATTTGTTCACTTTAGAAAATATCTCATCTCAAAGCTTTAGAGAAAATATTCTATCTCAATGGAAAATACTTTAGTTTAGGGAAGTTCTCTTAACCGACATAAAACATGAAAGCTACATGGAGTCCAACGTCTTCTCCTCCTAAAGAAGAAACCTCACGTTGGGGAGAGGCATCATACTCTTGCCAAGGAGTATAAACTCAACTCAGTTATCACTTATCTCGGCCTCGGGCCCAATCATCTTGGCCTCAGGCCCAAAATCTCAAGCCTATAAAGGCACGTAGTTTTGGGGTAAGAAATCATGGTAACTTACCCAACTAGGTGCTAAATACTACTCCCTTTAGTTTATCTCGCTCATCTCATGGAAATCAACTTTCAAAATAATCTCTTGGTTCATAATAACCCAAAAATCAAATATATAATCTCATGTGGTAGAGTGGATTTTTAAACTCTATGACCATTAGGTTAAAAAATTTCTCAATAATCTTAAAATACTCAAATCATAGGTGCTTATAGTACAATAGTTCATAAAATTGTAAGTCTCAAGTAGGGGTTAATGACCCATAATTCAATCTCAAGTTAAAACTCATCATAATGCATAATAGATAGCATATAGATTCATAATTCATGTAGAAATCTAGAAGTTACAACAATTTGCCTCAAAATATTTTCAGACTCATAGACTTCAATTTCTAGAACATTCAAACTCTTAAATTCTCAAGGAGTAACAACATAGGGTATAAACCCAGCTTCAATTTCTTAAGAAAACATGCAAAATTATGCTATTTGACTTTCAATTCAAGGGAAATATCAAGATATTGCAATCAATATCAATGGGTGAAAAACCCTAATTCAATAACATGTAAAATCTAATAGATTACAAAAAAATATAATTTAAATAAGCCTTTGGGCACAAGGGTAAAGGGATCACCCTTGTTCAAAACCCCACATACCTTAGATTATGAAATTGGATGAACAAGCTTGCTTCAAAATCTTCTTCTTAATCTTGAGAGAGGGTTCATGAAACCCTTGAAATTGGGGAACTTAAATCTCAACTCAATTTGTAGAATCTATGGTGAGTTCTTGAATTTCTTGGAGAAGGATTTTAGATTTGATCTTGAGGGAGAAATCCTAGATCTCTTATGTTTTGGATGATGAATGAAGTTATTTTCTTAGTTTGTAATATATCTGGTTGATAAAAAAGTCAAAAATACCGAAAAGTCCTTTTTTAAAAAATGACTTGAAATACTGAATGGGGGCTGCGATGGTCGAAGCGATTGTCTATTGCTAGCCTGATGGTCCGTCGGATCATCCGTTGCACGTCGGTTAGAAAAAGAACACACTACCTCAATGTAATGGTCTCAACGATGGTCTGTTGGAAAATTGATGGTCCATCGGATCATCGGTCGCAGTTGGCCAGGATGAGGCCACACTGCCTCAGCGATGACGGTCTCAGTGATGGTCCATCTCAGTCTTGACGGTCTGTCATCCTAGCCGTCGCACATGGGCCAGAAAAGGGAGTTACTGCCTTGGTTGTGATGGTCCAGGCGACGATCCGGCATACACTCAACGGTCCATCAACTTGTCTGTCACACCTTGGTAGTTCCAATAACTCTCGGTAAAATGGCCATAACTTCCCACCCCAATGCCCGATTTGGACGAAATTGGTATCATTGGAAAGTTAATTCAATTCTCTACACTATTGGAAGTTATTTTCAAGAAAATTCAATAAGATTAAAATGCTAATAACTTGGGAAGTATCATTTTAATCTTGTAGGGTCGGAATTACACTTCACTTGACACGCTCAAGGCTCAAACTCCTAGGGAACTTTGTGGGGTCTTACAAAAACATTCTTGATAAATATGGTGTTAGGTATAAGGTTGCTAATGCATACCATTCCCAAACTAGTGGACAAGTTGAGGTGTCCAACTGAGAGATTAAGAAGATACTCCAGAAGACTGTGAATGGGTAAAGAAAAGATTAAGCTGAGAAGTTAGATGATGCACTTTAGGCTTGCAGAATAGCATACAAGACGCCCATTGGGATGTACCCATATCTCTTGGTTTAGGGTAAAGCATGCCATTTGCCTGTGGAGCTGGAACATCAAACATATTGGGCTGTGAAAAAAAATAGAATCTTGAGATGACTGCTATGGAGGAGAAACGGTTACTGCAACTGAATAAGCTTGATGAGTTTAGGCTTCATGCCTACGAAAATGCCAAACTATACAAGGAGAAGACCAAGAGATGATATGATAAACAAATTCAAGAACAGTATTTAAACCTGGATAAGTTATTTTATTGTTCAATTCAAGGCTTAAGTTTTTTCCGGGTAAATTGCGATCGAAATGGTCTGGACCTTTTAAGGTGGTGTGAATACACCTCATAGAGCTGTAGAATTGTGGAATAAAAATAAACACGGAGAAGTTCCATATGAATGGACAGTATGTAAAACATTATTGGGCTGATCATCCGAATAAGCACAAGGAGTCCATCACATTTGCTGAGGGGTAGAACTGAGCTAAGTCAACCCACGACGTAAAATAAGGCACTTTATGGGAGGCAACCGACAAATATTATATAATAGAAATAATAACCTTGGTAGAGAAAGAGAAGATGAGAAGGTGATGAACATGGGCCTTTAAGTAAGTAAATAGGTGATACATAGTAAGAAAAAGGTAAGGGGTAAGAAAAGATGCATTAAAATATGGGAAATTTATCCTTAGAAAATTTTTGGAGAAAATTTCCAGTGAATCGACGCTATCTTGGTACATCGCGTCGAGGTGCATAAATTCCATACTTAGAAAAATTTTCTAAAGCTATTTCCAGTAAACCGACGTGATTCTAATGCATTACGTCAGTCCTATCAATGCTGTAAGCCTCACGCCGCATTGGTTGGAATGCAGGCATTACTTAGAATAATTTTTTAATGCTACTTCTAGAGAAGCGACACAAACATGATGTGTCGCTTTGATTCTGCAATGTGATACATGACGCTTCGCATTGACTGTTCAATTCTGGGTGAGCTCTATATATATGACTTTAACCTATTCACCCATTTACCCTAACCTAAAGCACCACCGCTGTACAAAAAATCCTCCATTTTGAAAACTCACATCTTTCATTTATCTTTAATTCAAAGGTACAATGTCGAGTAGCCACCAACAAAGAAGCAAAGGGAAAAATGCAGCTGGACCATCTAAGCCCAGTCAGAAGAGGAGCCGTGATGCTGACTGGGTACTTACAGCCCCACATATTCCTAGGGGTCAAAAGAAGTTTAGAAATAAGGTTGTGGTTGTGGAAGGACAAAAGTGGTACTCTCAGCAAAAAGAATCAAAATATTCAGTCGATCAATTTATCAACAGGGTAAGTTTGATGAAGGAAAATCCCTCTATGGTGAGAAATATAGAGGCCCAACACATGAGTTTTCTCTTTGAGCAGCCGGGTGTATGCAACTTGAGCCTGGTGCAGGAATTTTATGCAAACTGGAACCCGAAAGATCCTGAGGTTGAGGTACGTGGTCATGTGATAACTTTTACTGCAAACACTGTTAATGAGCTGTTAGGTACACCCTATGTGGATCCAGAGCCATTAAAGTCAATGATCATTGATCCACCTTATCAGTATATTTGTTATCTTTTGTGTGGCACTCAATCTATGGCAAGGTGGATTCACCTTTAAGAAGGAGGTATGCATGTTTCACTTCCATTCAATCACTTGAACAAGGAGGCACATTTATGGGATAGAATCATTAATGCCTGTCTTGTTCATGGGACATATATGGTAGAGGTGACTCGTGATAGGGTGTGTCATATTTATGCTTTGATGCGTGATGATGTCGATGTAAATGTAGGTGCCATTATTTTTTTGGCGATGAGGAAGGCCCGATTCTTAGAGGGTCGGATATATGGGTTTAGTGGGATGGTTACCAGATTTTTGAGGCAACAAGGTGTGACAGAGGAGGAGACAGATTATATACCGCTTGTTGGTGACATGCCACTTGATATTTCTTACACTAAAGGACCAGCTTCTCATGGTGTAAATTTGACTATGCCTGAGTGTAATTCTCGCACTGATAAGATCACAACCCATATGTATGGGCTAACTATGCTGCAGTTGAGGAATGGGGGGGGGGTGTCTAGCCACCCAATAGGATATTCGTGTGGTGGAGCTTGACTACCCACTAGGACTTTATGCTAGGACTTTGCTGCGCATTGGCTCTAACTTTGACAAGCCCATTGATGATGACGTCCCCACAGATGAGGAGAGGATCATGGCTTATTCTGATGATGAGTTCGAGGAAGAGGAGCAGTCTGATGATGGTGACTCAGGTGAAAAATTTAGTGATGATGATGATGCTGACGTTGATGACGTGATGGCCATGGTGACATTCGACTGAGTAGGGAGTACGATGCCACCCTGCCTTATGCTTATAGTTAGCAATGGGATAGTGCTCTATTTAAGTATGGGGTAGTTGGGCATTAATCTTCTTCATCTTTATCTCTTTCATTTATCTGAACAATGCTAGTTTTCAACTGTGTTGGATGAATAATTTTTATTTCTATTTTTATGTTTTTTGGGTTGTAAGTTGACAATATTGCCCTTTTTAGCAAATTTAGTTTAAAAGTATTTGCTTTATTTACAGTATTTTATTTTCACTCTTTGTGGTAAATTTTCAAATTAGGAGTATTATGTGTGCCCTTTTTGGCAAGCTAAGAAAATAATAGGACCCTGATCTCTACCTTTGAAAAATGTGTTGTGTTAGGTAAAATGTTTTAATTTGATTATAAATGAAATTGTGTTGAAGCAAAAAGAGATGTTTTTAAATGTAAGTCCCAACAAGTGTAGTTGGTTTGATTGGCTTAATGTTGAATTTGATAAAGTACAATATTGGAACCCGCAAGGATCCGACTTGATTCTTAGCATTCACTAAGTAAGTATTTGTTTATATTCCACATGTATAGGAATGACTAGAACTTGCCCGGTGTGTTTACAAAGTGAAATAAAGGGTGTTAGGTGTAGGAAATGATTTACGCATTACTTTGTTAACCGAACTATAAAGACTTTATTTACCTACCCTTATACATGACCTTAGTTAAGCCCCGTTGAGCCTATAGCCTGATATCTTTGGTAGCCTCATATGTAGCCGAATTCTTTCTTTGATAGACCTTAATTTGATCCATAGTTCTTAAGCTCTTTAATACAAATAATGTATAAGGGGGAATGTGAAGTACAAAGAAAGAAAAATGTGAAAGTGAAGCTCTAGAGAAGTAATTTGTGCATTTAATTATGACGGTTAGGAGTTAGAAAATAATATGTGATGAAAATTTCAGTTATTGTTACCCGGTTATTGCATTATAATGAACCTGTTTTGGCCCTGGTCCCTTAAGAACAATGTGCACCTCAACTAAGGCGAATTTCTTAGGTTAAGGGTGGCTACTATAGGGATGCGTAACGAGAATTGAGATTTGAAGAAAAGGTGAAATTTAAATTTTGATGTAAAAAGAAAAATACTCCTACTGTAGTGTGTTAATATTCTTAGAAAGATTTGGGTGAAACAATGGATGTGTAAAGATAATGAAAGGAAAAGTTGGGTTGACAAAATATGATTTTGATTGAATGTGGTTATATATTAAAGTACTTAGGGAGATTAGTTACTATTTCTTAAATAGTTTCTACCTGTCCCTTAGCCTGCATTACAACCATAAAAAGACCTATTTGATCCTCCAATTCAACATCCGACTATTAGTGGAGTAATACACTAAGGGCAAGCCAATGGTTCATTACGCATTATGTATGAATTCTTTGTGAGAGCAAGTGACTGGAAATTGATATTCCCCTAATGATAAATAGTGAAAAAATTGTGAGAGATATGGGAAAAATTTTCTTATTGTGAGGCTGCATGTAGATGAAAGTCCGGATTACTTATTGAGTTGCCTGATTTCGTTCTTATATTAAGTTTGCCAACGAATTGAATGTCCCTGTTAGGATGATGAAGTGTGAAATAAAGTGTTCATGTGCCCAACACTAGCATGACTCTTAGGTTGTGATTAGAATGTTTGATGATGGTGCTGCTTGAAATTGTTCGAGGACGAACAAGGTTTTAAGTGTGAGGTGGTGATATTGGGAGTATTTATATGTCCAAACACTGCTATTTACCCATATTTGGAATTGTTTTGAGAATAAAAATTGTGCTAATTATATTAAATTGTGAGTTAAATTGTGTTTCGTGGCTAACCGATGTGATTAGAGATATAGGGTAAATTTTCCATAGATTTGGAAGAAAATTGGATACACATCATGAAGATGCGGAAAGACCATGTGGATCAAAGTCAAAAATATATGGAGATGCACGAGAGTAAGGAGAAAAGAAAAGAGCTAAGGATTGAAAAAAAGAAAGAAAGGAACTAGAGAAAATTCCAGTGACGCGACGCTATCTCAATGCGTCGCGTCGACTGGCAATATGCATGCCTTAGCCAAAATTTAAAGAATAATTTCCAGTGCATCGACGCGATGTCAACGCATCGCATCGATGCTAAAGTTCTGTGACTTAAAAATTTTTTCTTCCACAAACCTCCAGTGCATCGACACAATGTCAACGCGTCGCGTCGATGCTTAAAGTTTTAACACTTAGACAAATTTTGAGGAGTAAATTCATGTGACACAACGCGATGTAAATGCGTCGCATCGTATGGTAAATAACTTGACTTAGTCTGATTTTTAAAGATGAATTCCACTGTGGGAATGCAATGTTGACGTGATGCGTTGATTGTGGCAACGTGATTAATGTCGCATCGCATCATCCTTCATACCTGGTGAAAAGGAATACATAAGTACAATTTCAAGGACTTTTGGCTAGCATAACAGAGGCGGAAAAGCATAGAATTCTTCTTTTTAGGTTTCTTATTATTTCTTTTGAACTTCTTAACCTGAAGACTAATTTTGGGTATGATTAATTACTTGTTTTTGATATTTAATTGAAACATAAGTGGCTAAATATCCCTGTTCTGAGGTTCAGGTAGTAGTTTCTTTTTGGATTATCACCTGGGTTGTTCTTAATTTTTTAAGCTTACTATTTAATGCTTGGCCGCCATTAGAATAAATTTATATTTCTGTGTAAATCCGGGAGGAGAATCATAGATTAGAACAAGGAAATTAAAGAGCAAGGTTCTTATCCTTTTATAAAATAAGGGGTTTGAATTAGCATCTAAGATAGGGATATACCTAGAAGCCTTGTTTGGTTCAATTGCAAGAAGATTACTTAATGAATCTAGAAGAATTGTTGAATCTCTGTGGGAGTTATAGCTAAAATATTCAATTGAAAAAGATTTTAGGATGGGAGATCAATATCGTTACCTAAACGTTGCGAACCAACAACCCGATAACCAAATATATTACTATAAGAATAGAGATTTGTATTATTGTTTGAGAAGCCTCAACCCTAGAATTCTTATCATTATTGTTTAAAACCGTTGCTTGCTTTGCTTTAGTCTTAAATTGTTGTTTCTAATTAATTAATTTATATTTTTATTCCCAAGTTCAAAATTATCTTGATACTTTACAACACTTAATACTCATTGTCTAAAACTAAAAGATGGTTAAATTTTTAGTTGCTTAGTCCTCGTGGGAATGATATCAGATTGTGTAAATCACTATATTACTTAAATTATCACATGCATGACATAGTCTAATAAGAAGAGGTAGTAGTTGACTCCGTATATATGAAATCCATCGCTACCTCGTAAAGTTCCAAATATTGCACGAATAAATCAACATGAGGCGTTCCCAAACTAGGATCTGTATTGAAATGGCACAGTTGGAGTGAGTAAGGTCCACTTGTACTCAGTAGGTGTCATAGGCCGACTGAGCAAAGTAAGACCATAAAAATACAAAATACACACTAAGAAAATGTCACCTGCAATCAGAAAATGTCCCATAACGTTAACCCACACCGCTTGCACTAACAGTTCTACAATACTCACATATATTGCAACAAACACCAACAAGGACCACAAGTATACATTATATCACATACAAGTAGAGCATAGAAGGAAAACATATAAAAGAACATCAAGTACAAGTAAGATATACAAAATGGATAGGTAACAAGTCAAGATAGAAATACAATCATATTTCAAGCATAATAAAGTAAATACAATAAAAATGATGATGATGGAATGTATGAGGTCGTTGCACAGATTATCACACAACCTTCATATACACTTACAGAGCAAAAAATTTATGATATAGAACCCATGGAGGGTTCTACAACCAGTATACAATCCTTATCCATAACTCCTCCCCGACACATCCCTCAGAGAGGGTTTTTATAAGATGTCATATTTTCTGTCAGAAAAATATAGTATTTTCTCAATGTTTCAAGTATTTCTATAGTTGCACCAATATTTCTTGAATGTATATGATATGAGTATGTAATGCTCACAACCAATCACAATGAGTATTTCTATATCCAACCAATATACCAACCAAGTAAACCAAATATCCATTCAATATTTCCAACCATCCATGAAAACCAACATCATTCATATGCCAATAAAGTATGAAAATATCCAATACACATTTGGTACTCCAATAGGCATTCCATCAAATAAGATACAATTATTTTCATGCATATAGACTATCAACATCACATAGGACACCGCATGGTCGCACATAGTACATAATATCCCAAAACCATCAAATACATCACATATAGGCCCCCACATGAGCACAACCCAATGAGATAGCCATTATTTTTCATGATTAGTTCCCACACCCTTAACATGCTTTTATATCAAAATTAACTACCCAGCCCAGTCTAAAAGTAGTTAAGCCATAACCTACCTCAAATGTCAAAAATTGGAACAAAAGCCTTTATTCCCAATGCCTCACCCCTATGAATAGTCTCAAAATCAACTAAAATATGGAAATATGGAATCTAAGCATTAAAACAAAGTCAAATATATCCATACTGCCAAGTTTCAAGTCGAGGTCAAAACGGACCTCCAAAATATGTTTTCAAAAAGGAAAGGCAAATTTGTAATTTTATTTCAAAAATATGGTCCCTAGATTTTTAGTAGTCTGCATCTAAATACCCAAGTGAGAACAAGTTAAAAATGAGGTTCAACTCAAAGAAAACCTATTTTCAAGTTTAAACGGGTAGAAATCCCTAAAATCCATTTTAAATCAAGAATTGTAGTTGTTTTGAAGATGAAATTAAGGGAAAACGGATAATTGCGGGATTAGAGATACACCCAAGTGAAAACTGGTAGAGATTAGGGTTTAAATTGGAGAATTATAGTTTTAGGCCTTACGAGACAAAGTCTCCAAATTTCACACTTTTAACTAGGTTTAAAATAAGGAATAAATGATAAAGATTAAAGAAAATAATTGAAGTGGGCGTTATAGAGATTACACAAGCTTAGAAGTGGAGAAAGTTACTCAAAATTGTGAAAACCTAAGCTCCAAGGCTCAAAGATGGTGAAAAATAGCGAAACATAGGTATGATATACCCGGGCATCAAGATTGCAGACAAGGTGTCATAATTGAGGCACTTAGCCTGTATGCCCAATCGCGATTGCAGGTGAACCTTTACGGGACATAGTGAAATTTTAAGTATTTGTGGGCCCCTCAGGATTTACTCAAAATCTCATGAATGCAAACAAACTATGCTACCCTATCAAATTCGATGCTTCGGACACAATGGCAATATCAGAATTTTGAAAAAACGTCATTTTTATAGAGTTGATCCCCAAGACCCCAAATCATAACTTTCCAAACTGAGGGTCGAAATGAGATTTAAAAGCCATAAGACCACACCAACCATGTTACCACCCCAAAATTAATGTTTTAGATCTACTGGCCTATTCCATTTTGACATCCGACGCATCGATCAAAAGATGTTGACTAAATTCAACTATAAAGCTTTCAAAGCCACCAAAAACCACAATATCGCATTAAATATCCCAAAATACATAGGGAATCATGCAAATTATCCCCTCATTCCAAAAACACCCCAACATAACCCGGGAAGGGTAAAATGGTCAAATCACCCAGAAACACACATTTCATATAATTCATCAAAATTTGAGTCGTTACATCATCCACCACTAAAAATCTAGTTTGTCATTGAACTAAAGGAAAGGAAAATACTTGAATCAACAAAAAATAGGGGATAAGAACTACTTATATCCGACTCGACCACCCAAGTAGCCTTATCTATAGGTCAATGCCTCCACTGGACCTTAACCACAGGAATAACTCTAGAGCTCAATTGTCTAGCATCCCTAGCCAATATTATAATACCCCGTATTCTCATACTAGAATTCTAACCGTCATTCCTTTGTGTCTAAGTGCTAATACAAGTTATTATAATGTGAATAAAAGTTTCATGATCATTATACTAGTCTATGGAGTAGATTAGAGGTGAAAAATGTTCATAGCAATGACCTAGAACAAAGTTGAGCCAAGGTCAATTGATTCGTCCAAAGTTTGACATTCGATTCTACAAGGATTAACTTCAAACGTGTATATCTCTTAATATACAAGGAGTTTTTTATTTCAAGACCTATCACATTGTAGATAATTGAATTATCTTTTCAATGATACTAATTTTGCCTTAATCCAATACCCGAGCAAAAAGTTATGCCCATTTTTGTAAGAGAAAGTAAGGGTGTGCGATGGGCAATATGCCGCCTAACCAAATGTGTGCGATTGGGAGTGCGAGGCAGACTTACAGTTCTTCCATAAGGTGTGTGATGCACACCTTAAGGTCTGCCATGGGTTGTGTGCACCATACCTCACTTCCAAGTGCCAAAAACACCCCTATGTATGTTTGTAACATAGGATTTAACCCCAATTATCCAAAATCCTTTCACTTTCATCAAAAATTGGTCAAGAACACTCTTAAGGGTTTCAACCTAATGATCAAGATATCTCAAGATTTAACCGTAGTTGTTCAATAATTCATTAAGATTTGAATTCCTCATTTCAAGGGCTACAAAAAGCATCTATTAATCTCAAGAATAGCAATCCAAAGTTAAGAGTTCATTCAAAGCTTCAATTTCAAGGTATGTAGGGATTTTCAACAAGAACACCCTTTCGTTCTTGTGTCCAAAAATGTTTTTCTTTTATGAAGTTATGGATTTTATATGTTTTATTATGAATTTGAAGCATGAATTTACATCCTATATTGATTCTCATGAGATTATGATATTTTTGATATCTTAGAAGTGGAATTATTGAGAACAATGATATTTTGTGCTTAAGCTGAAATTTCCAGATTTTGAAGAAATTTATATGTGTTTATGATGTACAGCTTGAATCTTGATAAGTTTTAATGTTATATTGAGACATGGGTTTTAAACTCTATTTGATCTTGTTGTTTTTGAGAAAACATGTGTTATAAATACCTTGAATTTGAATGATTTGAAAAGATAAAGAAGCTTTGACCTTTCGGTTGTAAAAAGAGGTTGATTTTGAACCCGAGATGAGAAAAGAAATCCACTTTTATTGATTCATTATGAAAGGGATTGCATGATAGCTCCCGTTGTGAATTGTTGAACTGTTTTATGGTGGATTTTCTTTTGAAAAGATCTGAGCTATGTTCGGAAATAGTCTTTAGCATCGAGCGGGAGGTATAGCAGTTTGGTACTTTCCTAGAACAACGTGCCCCCGTATGAGCTAGAATTAAGGATGATTTTCATAGTGATCACTAGTGTTTAGATTGATAATTTAAGGTCCTACTTTGATGGAAAGGAATAAGGAGACTCTCCCCAATGTGGGTAGAATGTTGGAATCCATATAGCTCACATGGTTTATGTCAGTTATGAGAAACTCCCATAGTGTTTCTCTACTATATCTAAGAGAAGTGTGTATGGTTTGAAAACTATGATTTCTGAGAAAGTTACTTATTTCTAAAAGATTGAAATGTATGCTCTAAAGAGAGCTATTTTGAGACTTGATTACTTTACGACTGAAATCGAGAGGAAAGTGAATTGAGAACTTATTGTAATGAGTCACTTGTCTTACTTTACATGTATTATTTATCCATGACGTTGATGATTTAATTCAAGCATAGTGAGTTATTTATATCAGCATGCATAGTTTTATAAACTGTGGTGATATTAAGATATTATTTTATATATACATTGCACCCCTATATTCTTGGTACATTTTCATGGTACTGACCCACATACACCCCGTGTGTTGGGCTATATTTTCTCGTAATGTAGGTATAAGGTATAGTGTACATCTTCAGATCCAGTTAGTTCGCGGCATCCAGTCAGTAGGTGATGAGTCCTTTTGATTGAAGGGCTTGAGTTAGTTATACAGTTTGAGAAGTGTTGTATTTTCTTTATTCGGCCGTATTGAGTTGAGATAGTCGGGAGTCATGACCCGGCTACCTATAGTCAGTACTAGTAGAGGGTTCACAGACAGTCAGTGCAAGTTGATGTATTTCATTTCATTTTTGGTTGAAAAAGCAGAGTTGTAATCTTGTAGATTCAATTTTGTATCTATCATATTCAAAAAAGAGTTATTTTCCACAAATTTGTATAGATTTTTACTTTTATTCAGTTGCTTATGAGTTATGCCAGTAGAAAGGTTAGCTTGGGGTCACTTGTGACCCTAAGCACCGTGTGACGTCTTGGGATCCAATTTCAGGGTGCTACAAACTTGGTATCAGAGCACAGAGTTCAAGTGTCCTAGGATGTCTATGAAGCCATGTCTAGTAGAGTCTTGCGAAACGGTATGGAGGCGTCTGTACTTTTCTTCGAGAGGCTACAGGGCATTTAGAAAATGTCTCCATTCTTTCAAGTCTTAGATCGTGCTATTGAAAGGTTCTCTAAGAAAATTTATACAGATTCTCATCTCATTTTATTCATGCCATCTTTGCCTTATTTTCAAGGTATTAGAAATAGTGAAGCTTAAATTTTTACAGATAGTTATGTTCTTGTAAGGAGCTAGAAAAATATCCCATCAGTGTTTTTGAGTTTCAAAGATTGAAGTGTTTTATTCATGTTGATAAAAGTCGTGCACTAAGCCCAAGTCAGATGTGCTTTCAGATTACTCCTCAAAAATCATAATGTAAATCTATACTTCCTTATCTATGTATTATTCTTGAGACAGCAGGATCAACAAGTTACAGTTCCTCTCCAGATAATGCTCTTACATTTGCTACTAAAAGTTTCAAAAGTTACAAAGCAACTTGAGAGGAGCCTTCTAGTGTGTTATAAGTCCCTCAAATTTAAAGTTATGCCCTGGTTCTTATGATTTATTCAATTTATATAGTATAAGGTGTATTCTTAGATCATTGAATGTTGTGTGTCAAGTTTCGATCTCTAGTATTATGTAATTTTGTTATCATTGTGTTTGTGAAAAATCAAAGTCTAGTGAAGTCGTATGGGGCCTATTTTGATTCACTAGCATAGTTGCTTTGTTATTCATCTAATTTTCTTGTTCAAAACACAAAACCAAAGTCTAGTGAAGCCGTGTGAGGCCTATTTCGATTCACTAGCAATTTGTTTATCTTGTTGTTCTTGTATTGGTTGGAAGTTTGGGTTTAGAAGTGTAGTGACAAAAAAGGTGGTAAGGGAAATTTATTGAATATGTATAGCTGAATTTTGTTGCTTATGCTTGAATTATTAATGAAGTGATATACCTTTTTTTTGTTAGTTTAGTGAAGTTAGAGAATGAGATTTTAGTTAAGGTGGATTGTTGTTTGCTTGAGGTAAGAAAAGAGTTATTTGATGGAATTTGTTTTGATAGGAAAGTATAGGTTTTGATAGAAGTACTTAGTGGTTGAGTATTGTTAATTTAGGCTTTTCGGAGATTGCAAGAGAAAGTTTTGTTGAAATTTATAGAGCTATGGAAGTAATTTAGGTGTGAAGATGGGTAAATAGTAATGATTGGAAGAAGGAGATGTGTTAACGGATTATGAATAAGATAGGCCATATGATTATGACCGATTGTCATTGTGTACTAGTCTTTCTTAATGTTGTGTTCTATAGTTGGAGAGAGAATTGTGTGTGACATTGGGTTATAAATCATGTTTAACTCTAGAAATTAAGTTTGAACAGTTGATGGTTCGGTTGTTGATGCTAGTGATATGGAGGTGATCTAGTAGGCCTGAACAGTGTATGCAAGAGTGTAAGATCATGTGTTCGTAATTAAGTATGATGTAGAGGTGTGCCCAAGGTGCTATGGGGCTATATTATTTTTTTTGAGGATTATTGCATATTGTGTGGTTAGTAGTAACGTTGAGTTGCTAGGTAGAGAAAGGCTAGTTAGATAATTTATGATTTTCTTAATAGCTAGGTTAAGGAGTTATGATTGAAGAAGTTGAGCCTTTTAAGTATGATTTTATTCTCATGATTTGGGGAAAATATAAGTATAGAAGTGTGATCTTGGGAGGCTATGATTATGTTATTAGAGATGTAGGTATGGTTACAAATAAGAGTGTAAATCTTTGATGATGATTATTAAAGCTAGAAAGTTAAGGATGACATATGGATAGGTTGGTCAAGAATGAAGTCGGTAAGTTCAAAATTAGTTTACTCTTGTGAGTTTAGCATTTATGTATAGATATTAGAATGATGAAATTATGGCTTAATCTCGAGGATATGGAGTAGACCAACATGCTTAGAATATTAGCTTTAACCTAAGGGGGAGATGGTTAGTGAAGAACCAAACCAATTTTTGAGAATTAGATTGTGATACATGTTAATAATGAGTTATGGTGAGATAGTGATCCCTTCTTACTCTATAGTATTCCTTGGATTTCAGTCATTACAGCACCAAATCCATCACTTGCGTGATAAATCCATGGCAAAAGCCTATGCTTATATCCATCATGTATGCTCAAGCCCATTCTCAGCTTCTAGCAAGCATGTAACAGCTTCACTCTGTGATGCGAGTTATATCTCATGAATTTATGAACTCCAGTCTTATGTTGAATAGCTCATGATAAGTATGAACTCATGTTTCAGAGTATGACCAGTTTTTAAACTCATGATACTAGTGAAGTTCACATTATATCATGCATGTCCTCAGCTTAGATTTCTTTAATGAATCAATGCCTTTGATATTTTATTCCTCAGGCCTAAGATAAGTGTTAATTTTATGTATTATAGTTTCCGTGCTTCAGGTTCTTATGTGTTAGCCCTTCAGTGACCTCTTCCTATGTTAAGATACTGGCAATGATTGTGGATAAACAATGGTTTAGATGTGAAAGAGTTGATGACCCTCATTAAGAAAGATTATTTATGCTTTTCTGTCTAAGGCTAAAGTGTGAAGTAAGATTGAGG